>NC_079444.1:18264985-18346154 GCF_903798145.1 Danio aesculapii
AGCACCGCTCATCACCAGGCTAATACCATCCCTACAGTGAAGCATGGTGGTGGCAGCATCATGCTGTGGGGATGTTTTTCAGCAGCAGGAACTGGAAGACTAGTCAGTATAGAGGGAAAGATGAATCCAGCAATGTACAGAGACATCCTGAATGAAAACCTGCTTCAGAGTGCTCTTGACCTCTGACTGGGGTGACAGTTCATCTTCCAGCAGGACAATGACCCAAAGCACACCGCCAAAATATCAATGGAGTGGCTTCACAGCAACTCGGTGAATGTACTTGAGTGGCCCAGGCAGAGCCCAGACCTAAATCCTATTGAACATCTCTGGAGAGAACTGAAAATGGCTGTACACCATCACTTCCCATCCAACCTGACAGAGCTTGAGAGGTACTGCAAAGAGGAATGGGCAAAAATTCCCAAAGACAGGTGTGCCAAGCTTGCGGCATCATATTCAAAAATCTTCAGGCTGTAATTGCTGCCAAAGGTGCCTCAACAAAGTATTGAGCAAAGGCTGTGAATACTTACGTACATGTGATCTTTAGGGTTTTTTATTTTTAATAAATTTGCAACAATTTCAAAAAATCCTTTCAGCAAATAGGATTGTAAAACAATTATTTGTTGTACTCTACCATTCACTGCACTCTTAGGCCCAATCTCATTTCTACCCCTTAGCCCTTCCCTTTTCGCATGAAGGGGTAGGGGTGTCCCAATTCTCCTTAGCTTAAAGGTGTAGGGCTAAGGGGAAGGGCTAGATACCCCTTGAAATGGAGATTTTTCAGGACCACACTCGAATCCAAGGGGTAAGAATATTTCTCAGAATACACCAGCTACTATTGCAGCATGGCTGCACACGGAAGTCAAGAGATGCACAAATTAGTGTTTTTAGTCATTATTACGAATTTTTACAACAAACAAGCATATGTTTAAATACATTCATAACGACATTCGTGTTTTACCATCATGCTTAAAAAAAAAACATTAAAATAAAAAATTATTTAAATGTAATTTTTTTAATTGAATAAATTAAATTTCGCGATCTATAATCCATAATAATAACTCCTGTACAGCAGCCCCACAACATTATGACACTCGAATACCCTGTCAGAAAAGTCTAGAGGCCGGGAATGACCTTTTTACAGTGTCTGGTATAATGTTAAAGTAGTTTTCATGTGTTTAGTGCAGACACTGTAAATGCACACTTCAGTTACGAGCTTATTGTCACGTTATATGATTATGATATGATTTCCTAAAGATAAATACAAAAAAAACCAACTGAAATAACTATAGCAGCCGCGATCCTCGATGACATATGATGACGCGTGCAGGTGTTGTAGTGCTGTCCCATTTCTTAGGGGTAAATTTTGAAGCCCTTCCCCCTCACACTCTATTTCAAGGGCCAAGGGGAAGAGGTAGGGGTACAAAAATAGAATTGGGATTGGGCCCAATTTTAAGTTTACCCAACCATGATGACTTCCGCTACTGAGAATCCCGGAAATGTGAAAAGGGTCCATTGAAATGGTGTAATCTTTTATGCAATGTTCCAGTTTTGTGCATGAGTCAAATTTGCATCTTGGGATTGAAACAAAGCTTGTGGCTGTAGTTCCTGCTAGGACATTGTCACGGTTGCTAGGACACTGCTAGAAGGTTGCAATAGCCTTTAGGCTAATCGTTTACTGGTCCAAGTCTCTATGGTATGCAATGCATTTGCTTAAGTGTTGTGGGGGATGCCAGTGTGTTGATATGTTGTTGATTGCTATATTATTTTGGGTAGTAACCAAGATGTTGCTAGATGGTTGATATGTGGATTGTCGCCATAGAGTTGCTTAGTGGTTGCTATGGAATTTGGCTAATTGCTAAAGTATTTCTTACTGGTCCAAATCTCTATGCTGCTCTATAGTTTTCTCAGGTGTTGTTGACTGTTGCCAGTGTGTTGCTATGTCTTTTTAATTGATTGGCATGGTCTTATTAAGGGGTTGCTATGTGTTGCTCAGATATTGTGGGTGGTTATCATAGTGTTGTTGTAGGTAGTTTTGATGGAATTTTTAAGTTATTGCTATCGTGGTGTAGGTGGTTGCCAGGTATGCCATTGTGGCTGGTTGCAAGATCTTTGCTTGGGTGGTATTATGCAATAGACCATATTGAGATTTGTTAACAAAAACAATGGTACCCACATATTTCCTGTGCTATAGATTCTGAGAATCCAAAAAGAGCCACAAATTGATAAATAATGTTATGATAGCTGTTTTAACATTAAGGTATGATTAAATTGCCACTTGTTACAGTTATGAAATAGTTTGATAACAAGCAGAAAATGGTCATGGGCCAATGACATGACCACATTGAAATGGTCTATTTGAGAGGTTTGTTAGAGCTTGTTGGTTGCTATGGCTTTGCACCTGGTTGCTAGATCTTTGAAAGTGTGTCCACAAATAGGTGAACTCCAGGGTTTAACTAAGTGGTTGCTATAGTGTTGTGGGTAGCTGCAATGCTGTGTGACATTATTCCGTTTACTAAGGCATTTAGGTGGTTTCTAGAGCATTGCTTAATGGCATGTTACTATTTATTATTTCCAAAATGTTCTGAGGGGGTCTGTTATAGCATTGTCTGTGGCTGCCATTGTGTTGATAAGTGCTATGACCTTGTGCATGGTTGCCAGGATGTTTCTAAGTAGTTATGGTGTTGTGGGTGGTGGCCATGACATGACAAAAAGAAGACGCAAGAGAAGAGATTGCAATCATTGTTGGTGACTACTAGGTCATTGCTAGAGCATTACTAGATTTGATAGCATTTCTAGGCTATGTGAGTGGTGGATTCTTTAGTATTTTCTAAGTGGTTGCTTTGTATCATGATTTCTAGGGCATTACAAAATAGTTTCAGCTGTGTTATATATAGTTCCGAGGGCATTGCTACATGGTTGGTGCGTCACATACCTATGTTAATCATAGCTATGTTGCTATCTTTGGTCCTTTTCTCTATTAGACTTACACCGCATCCCAAAAGGCACACTATACACTATGCACTTTTGCACTTACAACATAGTATATAAATTTAGGCCTAATCCCAATTCTACCCCTTAGACCTTCACCCTTACCCCTACCCCCCATTGTGTGTGTTAACATGAAGAGGCTAGGAGTGTTCCAATTCTCTTTACCTTGAAGGTGTAGGGCTAATAGGAAGGTCAAGATAGCCCTTGAAATAGAGATTTGCCAGGATCACACTAGAAATGAAGGGGTACGAAAATGAAGGGGTAAAAATAGAATTAGGATTGGGCCTTAGTGTCATCCCAAATGGACCACTAACATATCTTTTCTGACCAGAAATTCAAACAGCTTCTCAGATGAAACTGACGATGTTAGACGGTTGTCAAATTTGTGAAATAAATGACCAAACTAACAAATAGTACCTAAAAGAATTTTGCTTGCACAATCAAAATAAATAAAGTAATGCAATGTCAGTGCTCGATAGCGCTGTCCCTTACACTTCTGTTGAGCGCATGAAGTGTCCAACATTCCACACTTCTTTTTCAACCGTCGAATAAGTGCATCATCTGGGTATTTTATGTGCACTCCTTCATTTTAGAATAAAAATAATATTTCAGTGTTTCAGAACTACTTATGCTACAATGGGGTGGAATAGTGCATGTGTATGCAATTTGGGGGTTTCACACATACCGATCATGGTGGTTCCTCCGGCCAGAGCAGCGCGGGTGCCTTGGTAGAAGTCATCAGCAGCAGTCATGCCCCTGTCAGGCATCTGGAAGCGTGTGTGCACATCAATACCACCAGGCATCACCATGCGCCCATGGGCATCGATGGTTTTCACCCCACCGGGCACTATTAGATTTTCTCCAATTTGCCTGTAAGTGAGAGAGAGATATGAAAAAGCAATATGCAATCTGATAAACCTTAATGTCATTTCAAGGGCCACGATTAAAGGGCTATTGCATTATCTCATTATGTGTCATATGATATAAGAGCATATTTCGTACACAGATTCCATGAAGAAGAAGTCCCATGTTACTGTACACTTATACTTGTACCAATATTATTGAATAGAAAGAATATTCAAAAAAAAACTTTTACTTTAATGTGTCAAATAACCTTTGTAAAAAAATATATATATATATATATATATGAAATTGTGGGTAAAATAATGCTCTATTATCATTCATAACAAAATTATTCTGACGTGTTCTTATTAAAACACACACAAGAAAAACTACTTTTTATACTAATATAATAAATTAATTATATTAATATAATTTATAATATAATATAATGTAGTATAATATTATATTATAAATTATATTAATACTACAAACATATACTGCATTATATTATATTATAAATTATATTAATACTACAATATTATACTATATTATATTATAAATTATATTAATACTACAATATTATACTATATTATATTATAAATTATATTGATACTACAATATTATACTATATTATATCATATTATAAATTATATTAATACTACAATATTATACTATATTATATTATAATTATATTAATACTACAATATTATACTATATTATATCATATTATAAATTATATTAATACTACAATATTATACTATATTATATTATAAATTATATTAATACTACAATATTATACTATATTATATCATATTATAAATTATATTAATACTACAATATTATACAACATTATATCATATTATAAATTATATTAATACTACAATATTATACTATATTATATTATAAATTACATTAATACTACAATAATATACTATATGATATGATATTATAAATTATATTAATACTACAATATTATACTATATTATATTATAAATTACATTAATACTACAATAATATACTATATGATATGATATTATAAATTATATTAATACTACAATATTATGTTACATTTTATTATATTTTTATCTCTCCAAATGTCTTGCTTTTAAAGGATAAAAAGTAGCAGTGTAAATTAACACTTAAACAATTAATTAATTAATTAAACAATTAAAAATGACAAATTATTAGTACATTGTTATTATTCCGCTGATATTTTAGTAATTTCTTCAGTACATCATAGTAAAAAAGAATGATTTTTACAAATGAAACAGGACATACTCAAGTGTATGGATATCTCACACTCACTTTATCAGGCCATCCTCCATATAGATGTCGGCACAGAATGACTGATCATCATTCACGATCTTAGCCCCTTTAATTAGGAGACGGTCACTCTGAAAACACAGACAAGAGTCCCATTAGAATCACTTTTTACCGTTTACCTAGCCAAATGTACAAGATTTAATATCATCAGGAATTATTCTATCTGATCACCCCAATAGTATGACGTTAACCAGGAGCCGGTTAACCAGAGCTTATTATTCAGCAGTATATCGTCACCCACATTCTTTACAAGCAGCATCAGTGAATTCTGCGGCCTTCCCAATTATAAACACATGTTCACCATGGAATATTTATCTGTCAATGAGCTACAATGTGCTCAGTTGAACATTGGAGACACTGATTCACTCCTATAACCTGAAGGTTGGCGCTGATATTTCTGGTGTAAAGATTACTGTGTTATAGTTGGCGATTCTGATTAATCTTAGTGACTCAAAACCTTTGAAGCTGCATTGATTTTTTCTAATTCAATCAGTAACTCTTTTTACAGGTTTCACACAGCCATGGACAAATTAAGAGACCTCTCTTAGTTTCTCTGATATCATGACCTATAGTTATGTGTCTGGAATAAAACATTACATTTTTATTCAGTAAACGATTGAATAAACGCTTTTTTTCCCCCAAAAAAAAAATATCAAATCAAAATTTTATTTTATTTATTTACTTAAATAAAAAGAAATCATGCTTTCAAACATGTTTATAATTATTTTTAGACATTTTTGTTTCTACTTCAGAAGAGAAAAATCAATATTTGGTGAAATAATCTTGATATTCAAACAGAACAAAAAACATATTAGTATGCTTGCCAATTGTCATTTCCCGAACACAAAATCTTTAAGTGACACTATTTTATTTGACATTTAAAAGAATGGATATTTGGCCTGTTAAGAATACAATAATAACATTTTACTCAAACCCATACTTAATAAATCCAGTAAATGCAGAGACTTTTTTCATAGCAGTAAATACGCCAGTTGGCTGCAACAATGTGAATCTTTTGTGAGGAGGTCAATGAATCATTCCCTTATCCAAGTCTTGAAAAAAGTCGTGTTATTAAAATACGGATGCCTGAATTCTACAGCAGTGTATTCTTTACAAAATCTCTGTGGTGTAAACAACAGTGATTCACATGCTAAACTGAACAAACTACAAGCAGTTACTTGTTCTCAATGTCTCAATTGTTCAGTTTGTTCACAAACGGGACGTCCTAGTTCATTCATGAGTCTCATTCAGGCTAAAAACACAGACATGGTTCATGATGGTGGGTGGGATGGTACTGTACATTCAAACTTTGATTGGTTGGTGTTATAGTCAATCTTTAAGAACAAAAAAAGATAGTTATATATAGTTGAAGTCAGAATTATGAGCCCCCGTTTTTTTTCCCCCCAATTTCTGTTTAACGGAGAGAAGATTTTTTTCAACACATTTCTAAACATAATAGTTTTAATAACTCATTTCTAATAACTGATTTTTTTTTTATCTTTTCCATGATGACAGTGGATAATTTTTCACTACATTTTTTCAAGACACTTCTATACAGCTTGAAGTGACCTTTAAAGGCTTAACTAGGTTAATAAGGTTACCTAGGCAGGTTAGGGCAATTGGGCAAGTTATTGTATAATGGTTTGTTCTGTAGACTATCGGGGGAAAAAATAGCTTAGAGAGGTTAATAATTTTTTACCTTAAAATAGTTAATAAAAAATTAAAAACTGCTTCAATTCAAGCCAAAATAAAACAAATAAGACTTTCTCCAGAAGAAAAAATATTATCAGACATACAGTGAAAATTTCTATTATATATATATATATATATATATATATATATATATATATATATATATATATATATATATATATATTATATATTTTATATATATTCAAAACACATAAAGAATGAACTAAATGTTTTACTTATGTAGATACTTATTTACTAAACATTATTACTATAATAGTACTACTAAAATCTACTATTATTTTTTTTTATGTAAATGAAATACATATATTTATTTCCTTATTTACAACACTGAAGTATTTTATAATTACTACGAAAAGATAAATAATTAGAATTAAGCTTGTCTTTCTGTAATATTAAAATTTTTTATTTGTAAATATATTTTATTAAATTAATGTAAACTCATCTTTGTGTGGTAAATAATAATAATAATAATAATAATAATAATAATAATAATATATGAATAATGAAGAAAGTCAAGCACTTCAGCAAAAACATAAATAAATAAATAAATACCATCTATATAATAAATTACTTAATTACTTAATTGTCACAAACACGCAGATCGCTAAAGGACTACAAATCCGCCATTATATGGACTACAGATCCAGTCATGCACCGCTCACACGCACCTATTCCAGATTCTGTTGATTTCACACACTCGCGGCCGCTCATGAACAGATTACATGGACTTTATAAACCGCACACACACACACACACACACACACACACACACACACACACACACACACACACACACACACACACACACACCGTTACTATGACATTACAATGTGTTTCTCTTGCCTTGCTTTGCCGTGTTTTGATTGACCCTCGTCTTGTTTGTTTGTTTTCGTTTTCTGCTGTCTGTCCGTTTTCTGCTGTATTGACCACGACTCTGGATTCTCTGCATATACCTGATTGCCCGTGTTGACTGTTGCTTGCCTGACCATTCTCATAATAAATCCTGCATTTGGATCAACACTTTCTTGTCAGCACCTCCATCGCATTACATTAATAAATGAATAATGAAGCAAATACGGAATAAATAGCAAATAAATATGTTTTGAAAACTATTTAATTACACACTAATATATTTAGTTTTGTCTTTTACAAGCTGCAAACAAGAATGACAAGTATTTGTCAAGAAAGTTATAATAATAGATAGCATAACAATGACAATAACTGATTAAAATAAGTGAACTGATCATATCGTATTTACAAATATTTATTTGCTTTACTTATGTAGCAATTAGTTAATTACAGAACATGATAAATATTTAAATTTAAGCTTTCATCTTTATTATAGTAAACAAATAATACAAACAATTACATTTACAAAAAACAAACATACAAATAAATGAATAAATAGATAAGCAAATCAATTAGGGCTGGGTGATTCATTGAAAAGTCATCGAAATCGACATTCAGAATTTATAATCGATCTAATTTTTACAGGTCAATTTTTTCAATAACTTTCTCTACCTTGCGTGAAGTCACGCGACCCCGCTCTGTTAAAGCTGAATTATATTTATTATATTATGATTTATACTTATTATTTTAGTATATTATACCAGGGTATATACAGAAATCAGAGAGTGAAAGTAAATACCTTTTTTAGGCCTTTTTTACAACTCTTCCCATACATTTTAAGACCCCATCACTACTTTAGGTTTCAACCGGTAACATTGGCGACATTTTTAACATTTTAAAGAGCCCATATTATGGGTTTTTGAAAATGCCCTTCCATGTAGTGTGTAACACAGCTCTAAGTGAAGTGAAATATCCAGCTAAGGCTTAAATCTGTAAGTGTACAGTGTTTAAAACTATTGATTCATCTATAAAAGAGTCGACTCATAGTGCTTCAAACGAGTCGTCTTGATAACGAGTCATTAGGTGTTTCGCGATGACGCAGCCACGAAACACAAGCCTCGCCAGTAGTTACGCGCGCAAACCAGGGAGATTTGAAACCTGCGGCCCCGCCCACTAACATAGAAAAAACACTAGACACACACACATAGACGCCGCCGGTCCAATGAAGTCACGCTGTGCTCAGATGGATAATATTGACAGTCTCTACCCAAAGATGAGTTGTTAACCTGGTACAGTACACGCGGTTACTCTTTATATTCTCTTATCACATGTAAGCCACGTTAAAAACGCGACGCGTGCCGCTTTGTTTACGGATTTAACGTTAAAGGCTTTTGTGAGCTCGCGTTCCACTGCCGTTTGTCGTTGCTATGGCGATCGATCGTAAGCTAGGAGACAGGAGACTCGTGTCACGTTCCCTAGTTCTTCTGAGGAGCGTTGTGTGTGTGTGTGTGTGTGTGTGTGTGTGTGTGAGAGAGAGAGAGAGAGAGAGAGAGACTCGCGTCGCTTTCCCTAGTTCTTCTGAGGAGCGTTGTGTGTGTGTGTGAGAGAGAGAGAGAGAGAGACTCGCGTCGCTTTCCCTAGTTTTTCTGAGGAGCGTTGTGTGTGTGTGTGTGAGAGAGAGAGAGAGAGAGAGAGAGAGAGAGAGACTCGCGTCGCTTTCCCTAGTTCTTCTGAGGAGCGTTGTGTGTGTGTGTGTGAGAGAGGGAGAGGGAGAGAGAGAGACTCGCGTCGATCTCCCCAGTTCTTCTGAGGAGGGTTGTGTGTGTGTGTGAAAAAAGCCTTACACTATGAAGCGCGTGTGCACTGTGACTACTTTTATATAGTTGATTACCAGCTGGGCATTTCACTCTGTCTCGTGCTGAAGCCTGTCACTGTCGACCAATCGCAGCAGGCTGTCATCGGTCCAATCAGCGCAGATTAGCTTCGCGCTGAGGAGGGGGTTGGGAACAAATGAATCGCTGAACGATTGATATGGGAGTCGTTGGGATAATTAGGTAAAAATAAATGCAGATTATAAGACCATCAAAGTGTTTTATGACCTTGCATGCATATTAGACTGTTGTTGGAGACCCTTACAACCTAAATATGACCCTATTTCATGTATAATATGGGCTCTTTAACAGCATATTTATTAAATACTGATTGTAAGAAACCAATCCTAAATTAAAACATTATTCATATAATGAATAAAAATGCAGCGGTTCATTCTGCTGTGGCGACTCCAGATTAATAAAGGGACTAAGCCGAAAAGAAAATGAATGAATGAATGAATAAATGAATAAAAATACTATTCCAGCAGGTGGCGCCTGTAAAACAGCAGGAAAAACGGTGTCGCCTTGGTTACTGCAGTAAACAAAGGAGTGTGATGTCAAATCTAGCAGGATTTAATTGATTTCATAAACTACGCAGCATCCTGATATTCGCAGAGTAAATTCAGGCAAACTTTAGCATGCTAATACAAAACTTAATACCTTATAAAATAGCATTTAAGACTTTAAAATAATTTTTAAGGGCCTTAAATTTCTCTAAATTAACTTATCAACTTTTAATACTTTTTGAGACCCTGTGGACACCCTGTATACTTCTGCCAAGGGCACGAGTACAGTCAGCCGCAGCCTTTGCATACGCTCAACTCTCAAAAAATATACTTACACGTCACAACCACGCGTAGCACAAGCGTTGTGATTGGTCAGTTTGGTATCAGTGATGACGATGGGTAATGATGTTTTAGGCAATGTGTGTTTTAATTTCAGTTGTTCAACGTTGGTGTTCAATAAATAATCATAAATAGTAGATAGTGTGTGTTTACTTCAATTATTTCAAAAATCAAGTAACCCTACATTAAAAAAATCTCTCACTTGTAATATGTGAGAATATTTGTTACACAAAACTTATCAGTGAACTATGAGGGCAAAAACATAAAATAAATAAATAAAATAAACGTTCATTAATCGCAAACGAGTTAAAATGTTCAATTAATCGAGATTTTGATTTTAGGCCAAATCGTCCAGCCCTGAAATCAATAAATAATCAGTCAAACAACAGGATAAAAACACTGACTATTCAGATTTTGAACGCAGTCTAGAGTTGATGGAAAATGACAATGAAATAAGAACGACTTGTTCAATTAACAACAACAAAAAACCTCATTATGTCAAAGAAAAAAGTTACATTTATTCCCTTAATGAGCCATGAGCTTTGTATACTGTCCAGCAATGAATGAATGTGATAAGACTAGTTTCTTTTTAATCATTCCACCCTACAGTATGATGGGAAAAGTTGGCTCGACAGGCCGCTACAGACACCACCGGCCAGGCCTCTCTTTACATCCAGGGCCCCAAAAGAACGGCCATTTTTCTGAAAGGGGAGCAGTGGAACAATTCCAGTCACAAGGCCCTCGGCATCATACGGGACAAAGGCGTCTCTGTCTCTGTTTCTGCCTCTTTGCGTGCTTGTTGGCAACCCGGCAACATGAGGCCCTGGGTGGCTTCCCAAGCCCTGCCCTGATTCACTTAGCAATGAAAGCAAATACTCCAGTGACCTGACATCTCCTACTACACAACATTACAGAGGACAACAACACCAGGCTTGCAACCAAATGCTGCATAGTTACCTGCTGTATTTAGTGAACTTAAAGCAGACATATCATGCAATTATCAGAATCAGAATCAGGTTTATTGCCAAATGTGCTTCACACACACACAAAGAATTTGTTTTGGCTACAGAAGCTTCCAGTGTACATAAAGTGACAAGTGTCAACACAAAATAAATAAATATGAAAAAAAAAAAGAGACGATAAACATTAAACAGAGATGCATTTAGTCAAATTATGACTTATTCTGTGTTTAAGTGCTATATTTAGCTTCCCGGTAGTGTTGTCATAGGAAAAAAAAAATCACTGATTGGCAGTTGTGTTCAAGTATGCAGAAAATATGGCTGTGATTGGCTGCATTGATCATCGCTTCAAACTCTTAACAGAGAGCTTCCACAGATACACAGACACAAAAGTGTTTGAAAGTCATGTCTGTCGACTAATTCAAACCACACAGACGAATGCCAACAAACAAATCTGTCAGAGGTTGTTGGATCAGTAGCTATGTTTCCATTTTTATGCGCATTTTGGAGTATTGCATAATAAAATGCTTAATGGAAATTCCAAGATACGTATGGGACATTATACCAGAAACCTACATTATCTGTCCCTAAAATAAATACATAAATACAGTGAATAAAACGTATTTTCATCCCAAAATGTCTAAAATGGACTGATGGTTGATTTTTGTGAGTTGTTCTTTATTAAAAACACTTTACATTGTACAAAATTTGTCACTGCCCTTATCCTAAGCCCAATTGAACCTACAGCTTTAATCATTTTGTTATGCTAAAAACTGTTATTTAGTCAAATAAAAACTTCAGAAATAGCAAGTTTACGTTGTTAGTATTCACATCAATTAATTAAAAACATGAAATTCTAAATAAATTCTACAAATAAAAATTACAAATATATAATACAAATAAATGTACAATTGTTCCCATTTTTCTGTCAGCCACATTTCCATTAAATTTAACATAAAAGCGTGCAATACACATTTAAGGCTTTGACTCAGAAGTGACATCATTGGACGGAGAAGAAGCAGACAGTGATCAAGGATGCATTCTATCATTGAATTGTATGATTTTATGCTTGTTTTTGTATGTTTTTTTTGGGGATGACAAGATTAAGTCAGGCCCTTTCACAAAATGTAATAAGTGTAAATGTACATTTCTGGTAGAATGTCCCGTATACATTTTGAAAATGTGCATAAAATGTATGTACACAACTGAGTAGGATAAACTTTTAGCTAAGAAAAGATGTGCATAAACAACAATGGAATCATATTTACTGGATATATTCCAGCATCAAAAAAATTCATTATTGAAATTGGTGCTACTGAAGGAAGTAATGGACAAACCAGCGGACTAACAAGTAGCTATGACAATTAGTTACGATAACCAGTAAACTCCATTTTGTTCTATTTTGATATTTGAATGGAAACGTTGCTTTATCCGCACGTTTTATATGAAATTCCAGGTTTGTGTATAAGTTTAATACACATCATTGGATGGAAACATCACTAGTGTGTTCCCCCTGTCGGCGACATGTTCACTCGGCATTTGTGGGATCGTGGAATTTCTAAGCAGTGTGGTATGATTTTCCAACAATCTGTCCATGACCAGACAGACATGATGTAAATGTCTTTCTAGCCCTAAGAAAGATCATTTAAATAATAGTTTAAGTAATATGTGTGGCAATGGTTGGGGCAGTGTGAACCAGTGTTATTTTTTCAAAACATTCTAAATACAAAGACCAATTTGTTTATTGGTGTTTGCTGGCGTTTGTCTGTACGATGTGAATTGGCCTTGTGCTGAGTTCAGACTGCATGATTTTAGCCCTGATTTTGACTCACAGACAGGTTTTGAGAAATCGCCAACAAATGTCTAAAATCACACCTTAAATTCACAGTAAATTACTGGCTAATAATTGCATTACTTTCACAGTAAAATACTGTATGTAAATTCACAGCAAATTACTATGAGGTAGTTCACAGTAATTTACTGTGATTTTGTTACATTAAATTAATGTGGGATTACAGCCATATAATGTAACTTCACAGTAGATAGTAAAGTCCATTACTGTGATTTTACAGTATTATCTTGTAGAATTAACTGTATTTTACTGTAAAGCAGGCTTTCCTCAGCTACTCATTCTGACATTTACCCTGACTTTGAAATCATTTTGGGTGTTTAACAGGGTTTGGTTTTATGAATCAATTACTTTTGTTCAAGTTTATTATGTTTTTGGCTAAGCACAAAGTTATGTTCGTTAAATATTATTTCATGCTAACCTTATAAAATTAAATAAAGGTGCAGTGCACCTAAAAATGAAAATATACTATGACATTCATGTCGTTTCAAAACAGGATGATTTTCTGGAAGTTATTTTTGAAGATGGAACCAAATTGTTTTGGGGGCTGCAATAACATTCTGTTATTTCTGAATATAAAAAAGTGCCAATACTAGCAAAAAGTTCATTTGTATCAATGTCTATGTTGAATGAATCAAAAAGAGTTTGAATTCCTATAACTAACATGCAAAAGATACAGTCCTTTTTACAGTAATTTGCTGTAATCATGCTACCCGCCTTAATTTCATAATAAAATTCTGAATACAACACATTACTGTGAATTTTTACAGTTAAATCCTGTAAAGTCATACTAATGTAATTTACTGTGAAAAATTACAGTAACATGTTGTGAAAATCTGGAAATTTTTTACAGTGCAGGTAAATCAGTGCTCGTTCACATGAGTAACAATCACACAATGTGAACTATCAAAGACATGATCTGAGAAAATTGCAGATGAGATGCTGACGCCCATGAGATGCTAAATATCTGAAGCTGTCGGCGATTCAAATCATGCCGTGTAATGTGTTCTGATTGAAAATAGCATTGGCGATCACCATGATGAGAGGGCAGCATCCACTAGTATGGGTGTCTGCAGGCCAGCGGTAGGGTGGGGGAGAAGTTAAGCTCATTTTCAGTTTATTTGGACCCAAGAAATGGAGGAAAAACGAGTGTAAATTTGGCAGGAGGACCAGTGTCTGTTTGACGTGTCATCTGAGCAATACCAGGGGTCGAAAAAGAAAAAAAGTTTAGGAGAAATTGCTAATTCTTTTCAAAAGCCAGGTGAGCGAAATAAGTACATTTTCAACCCCACGATAGGCTTCTTTCTCATTATGTAGTTAATAACACAAGATATACAACCTTGTGTTGTTTCCATGTCACTTCTCGCGTGTGTTTGGTTGTGAGATGTAGTTTGGACAAAGTTGACGGCGATTCTTCCTATTTTAAAGTCATGCAGTGTGAAACCCTGTCAATGATCTATCTTGCAGTGTAAACACAGAACTGAGGGAACGCTACCCCAGTCATGCAGTGTGAAAACATCCGTGACACGACTACTTTGAAAATCAGGCAGTCTGACTCGGCATTAACATTTGATCCGTCTGATGGACGTTTTGACAACACTAGTTCACATCTATCAAAAGGACAAGTCAATAATTAATACTTAAGTGTCTGAAAAAAATCCTTCAACTTTACTCCTCACACTAGAATGGAACGACAAAAAAGAAACTAGCCTTATCACATTCGTTCATTGCTGGACAGTATATAAAGTACATGGCTTATTAAAGGGAAAATGGAGCTTCTTTTTTCGTTATGACTTACTGAACTTGTACTGAAGTTGTTCTCAAGCTCTGGAGTGTTCCTTTAAATATGCCTAAATTTGTGTGTTTCTGCTCACAGCTAAATAAGGTCAAAGTTGACAAGCTATAATAAATAATCAGTGTTGTATTCTTAGCTGAAACTTCACAGACACATTTTAAAGACACCAGAGATTTTTATTGATTTCTTTTTTTGCATCTTACGGAAAGGGACAAAACACGTCACCTTTAATAAACATAAACAAAATAAGAAGCTCCTCCAGAATCTCCAGACCTTGTCAAGGGTCTTCTGGTGCACTATGAGTGTCTTTGGCTATCAGCGACACTGAACAGCTGCTTCATAGCATGCATTACATAACATGGACTCTCAATCACTTCTGTCCATTTCCTCTCTCTGTGCACAGATCCACCAATCACAGCCATCAAAGCCTTGTGACATCATCAAAAAGGTCATAATGTTAATTAGAGGAAGTCTGAAAAAAAAAACTTGGACTCTATGAACTGAAGCGAGGCTTGTTTTGGAGCTTTTCCAGAGTGGCTGCGCATGAGAACATTTACAGGAAGTCTTCAGGTTGACATGTTTATAATAATGGTCTCTGCTTTTCATAAATGATAACGTAAGTTTGAACAGGCATGCTAAAATAACAGGAACATCATATGTACAGTATGAGGTGTAAAGGACAAAAGTAAAATATTGACTTTCTGGACTAATTAAATACAGTAATTACTTGTGGAATGCAATAAAGAGATAAAAATAAACAAACAAATAAAACATTAATAAATAAATCATTATCATTTTGGCTAATGAATTCAAACAAATAGTGTAAATACATTATTTATTAATATATTTATGCATTAATGTACACACATAATAGTTTTAAGTACACCCCTTGAATTATTAGCCCCCCCCCTGTTTATTTTTTCCCCAATTTCAACACATTTCTAAACATAATAGTTTTAATAACTTATTTATAAAAACTGATTTCTTTTATCTTTGCCATGATGACAGTAAATAATATTTTACTGGATATTTTTCAAGACACTTCTACACAGCTTAAAGTGACATTTAAAGGTTTAACTAGGTTAATAATAAGGCAGGTTAGGGTAATTTGGCAAGTTATTGTATAACGATGGTTTGTTCTGTTGACTATCGAAAAATATATAGCTTAAAGGTGCTAATAATTTTGACCTTAAAATGTTTTTTAAAAAATTAAGAACTGCTTTTATTCTAGCCGAAATAAAACAAATACGACTTTCTCCAGAAGAAAAAATATTATCTGACATACTGTGAACATTTCCTTGCTCTGTTAAACATAATTTGGGAAATATTTTAAAAAGACAAAAAAATCAAAGGGGGGCTAATAATTCTGACTGTAACTGTATTTTACAAATTGTTTACTAATAAAGATATTTATTTTATAAAAAAGGTTTTCCTTCTTAATTTAATTACTACAGTTAATACAGATAGTAATTTCTAGATTGTTACAAGCAGACAAATAACTCAAATAAAAGCATGTATTATTCTGAATAAATACTTGATGTACGTATAAATGAATAAATAATCCGCATTTAGCAAATAATTTACAACAGTTTAAAAATGCAATCGTTATTAACATACATACAATACAGATGATAGTTTTACTGTAAATAAATAGGCCTATTTGATCAAATTAAATTAATCAATAGTGAAACTAAATAATACATTTCCTTCAAATCTATGTGTTTACCAAGTACATATACATTTTTATTTTGAATACATGTGTTTGTTTATTTATTATTTTACTATTATTTTAACATTTAAGGATTATATGCGCCATAATTAATGTCATATTTAAGATGAAAAGCAGGAAAGACTGATTTAATCATGCTATGTGCTCATTAGGGTTGGGCGAGGTCAACCAATTTGGCATCACATTAGACATCGTACGATGGACGATGGCATCGTCATTGTAGGCGGTGGTGAATAAATTATTTATGAATAATTAATTAATTCATAACGAATTAATTATTTGTAGCCTATTGTTTCAACTATACCCGCATGGTCTTTGTTTTACCCATAACCAAATCATAAATAAATAAAGATAAGTTACACACAAATTACCAGCTGTCAATCACTTTTTCCGCAGGACTCTGGCATGAATAGGCAGAGTGATCTGTGTCGTTATAATAGCATCGACAAACTTGGCTGCTAAAATAGGTGCACAACCAACAGGAACCAACCAACAGTATCTGAGGTTTTCGCTAAAATTATTAAGTACA
Organism: Danio aesculapii; assembly: GCF_903798145.1. NCBI lineage: Eukaryota > Metazoa > Chordata > Actinopteri > Cypriniformes > Danionidae > Danio > Danio aesculapii. Next base: position 18,282,279 of record NC_079444.1, read on the forward strand.
AGCGTGAGAGTGAAAGATTGAAGCAGTGTACTGACGCTATGACAGGTTACCTGATTGATTTAAAAGACAGACGAGTCGTTAGAGACAAGATTAATTAAATATCACGTTTAACAACTATAGTGAGACGTGATCCAGCTGTATTGTGTGGAAGCAGGGCTTTTCAGAAATGCTAGATGAAACGCCAGTGTGGACGTGGATCGTTTTCGTTCGAAAATGCCATTTTAAAACTAAGACGTATTAGTATAAACAGGGCGGGGTGGAGGATCGCAATGCCGGCTCAGCATCGTGATGTCTATCGGCCATCGCTGATGGATGATGGCATCATCTATCGACCCAACCCTAGTGCTCATTCCCACATTAAGAAACCAAACAAAAATAAAACAATAAATGTAAAAATGCAAGCTGACTGACTTCCAGTCTCAAGGCTTAAACACTTGCAATTCCATCCTTCGTTCATTTAGAGCTGGATTTAGTTAAGTCAAATTCTAGCTGCCAGGCTGATCTGCACATGATCCTCTTAAAAGAAACTGAAAGTGTGTCTCGTCTGTTAGCGTGCAGGGTCCCGTTTCCCCCTTTGAGCTGCAACCGAAGCTGCTTACAAAGTCATTATGAATGGAAATACTGTATGTTATTTGGCATTCTTGTGGATTTGGAGATTTGTGAGACTTGACAGCAGGTCAGCAGAGCATTCTAGATTTTATTTCATATTTAAAAACTATTGAATACATTAACTACATATGTGTTGAATTCCTTCTACAATTTCCTACATATTTATGAATTATTCACTCTCTTATTTAATAAATATAGCTTTATTCTAAATATTTATTATAATTGCTTATTTTCTTTATTTCATTTTCCAAAACTGTTTCATATACATAAAGGGGTGGTTCTTTTTTTCTGAAAAACTGGATCTTTTTGCAGTTATTTACCTCCGTTTTTATTTCATTATGAGGTTTAAATACTGCATTTTAGTGACATTTTTAGCACATTTTTGCTGAATTCGCTTGATGGATGGTGATCATAACCACACTTTTTGATGTACCAAAAATATTTCCTTCCATTTTGACCCTCGGCTGGGTCAGTTGGTGTTTCTGTGTGGAGTTTGCATGTTCTCCCTGCGTTCGTGTGGGTTTCCTCCGGGTGCTCCGGTTTCCCCCACAGTCCAAAGACATGCGGTACAGGTGAATTGGATAGGCTATATTGTCCTTAGTGTATGTGTGTGAATGCAAGAGTGTTTGGATGTTTACCAGAGATGAGTTGCAGCTGGAAGGGCATCCGCTGCGTAAAACATTTGCTGGATAAGTTAGCGGTTCATTCCGCTGTGGCAACCCTGGATTAATAAAGGGACTAAGCCCAAAAGAAAATGAATGAATGAATGAAATAATGTTGACAACAGCATTTTTAATTAAATTTTTTTAGAATAAAGAAATATGAAAAATCACTTATTTTTAAAATATAATTTTATTATCATCTATCATTAAATTATTTTTAGGGACCTGTTAAAACTTGTTTTAAATTAAAAACTGAAGCCTATATGTAAATAACAAGCTGGCCAGTACATTCAAATTTGGCCATCTAAATAATTCACACATAAAACTCAAACATAATTTTTTTGATTGGTTAGTTTTAGAGTTTATGATAGCAAAGTTAAACATGGAATAAATGAGCTCATAGGGGACCAATTCTGAACCTTTGTCAGTGAGGGGTGGGTCTGTCAGCCTGGCTACGGGCCTGCTTTTTATTTAATTTATAAAATACATTTTTATACATGACTTATTTATCGATTAATTGTATGCGTAATAGAAATCATATTTAGTAAATAAATTAAGAAATATTGAACATGCCTGGGCGATGCAGTGGCGCAGTAGGTAATGCTGTCTCCTCACAGCAAGAAGGTTGCTGGTTCGAGCCTCGGCTAGGTCAGTTGGTGTTTATGTGTGGAGTTTGCATGTTCTCCCTGTGTTCGTGTGGGTTTTCTCCGGGTGCTCCGGTTTCCCCCACAGTCCAAAGACACGCGGTACAGGTGAATTGGCTAGGCTAAATTGTCCGTAGTGTATGAGTGTGAGTGAGTGTGTATGGATGTTTCCCAGAGATGGGTTGCAGCTGAAAGGGCATCCACTGCGTAAAACATATGCTAGATAAGTTGGTGGTTCATTCCGCTTTGGCGACCCCGGATTAATAAAGGAACTAAGCTGAAAAGAAAATGAATGAATGAATGAATGAACATGCATTGCGGATTTCCATTTGAGAGTGCTAAATTCAAATAATATATATTTTTTTTATATTTTAATAACTTATTTCTATAGAAATAAGTTTTTTATTACTACAGAAAGATACAAAAATATTTTAAATTATGTTTTTTGTAGTAAGTCATTACCTGCAGTGATGCAAAAATGATTAAATATTTAATTAAAACAAACCAAAAAAATCTATATTTGATAATTTGATATTTTTAATATTGTAAATTATTAATATGTAACCAATATTTTAAAATAAAGTTTATTTTGGAAAAAATATCTTTTATTTTAATATTAATGTCAAGATTTTGTACATATTAAAAAATAAGAACAAATATTTTTACTTTATAAAAAAAAATTTTTTAAATAACATATTTAATATTTTAAAAATTTACTAATTTTCTTTTTCTGAATTTATCAAGAATGTAACAGCTCCAGTTAATATGCAAATGCATGATGCAGTTAATGAATTTCTGAGCATAAAAATTCCTTCCTGATATCTGACCTCGTAACTATGGCCAAAAGTGAGCAGGCAGGTGGTGAATTAAAGCTATAGCATTCATCTTTAATGAGGCGGTGGAAGGTGGCCCTCCTCCTCCGCCTGTCTGCACAGCTGACCAATGCAGCTGCTCCACCCAGACCCACCCTTCACCATTCCAGCACCCGCCATCACTCCAGTCCAGCTGACATATGCCTGTGTGGATTCACAGCACGCCGGCAGCACATACAGTACAAATCGAATCAATCCATTAGGCCATTTCGACTTCTCTTAAAGGAGCAGTTCAGACAAAAACGAGTATTCTATTAACATTTCTTCTGTCAAGCTGCAAAAAGAATATTGGTAACCAAACTGTCTTAAAGGTCCCATGAAGGGCTTTGAAATGTTGGATTTTGTTCGACGTATGACTGAAACATAAAGACAGGGAGAGACATAGAGTAGCTCCTTCCCTTTAAAAAAAAAAAAACAACCAGTAGTGTATTGTTTTTATCACAGCTCTGCCAGCGAGAGTGGTTGAGCTCATGTGAATCAAATGAAAAGCAAATAAGAGGTGTCTTGAAGGGGGCGGGACATGTCATATAATTTAGAGCATTTGATTGGTCCAAAGATTTAATGAGAAACTAAAGTATGAGATGACATTAAAAATGTTGATCTATTTGGACAGATGTAACAAACTGCAAGCTTTAGCTGTTTACATCTTCTAAATTTGGTTGTGTTTTGGAGCAGAATCTTATAGATATCCACAACATGCTGATACTAGCATCTGAAAGTCTTTATTTTGATTTCACATGGATTTTAAAAATAAAGGTTATAAAAAGAGATTTTTTGCAGGGTTGGGATAAAGAAACACTTTTGTTCCCCAATACATAAATCAAGATTTTTCTTTCATTCATTTTCTTTTCGGCTTAGTCCCTTAATTAATCCAGGGTCACCACAGCGGAATGAACCGCCAAATCAAGATTTTTAAAAATAAATATTTATTGTTTTAGTGTGAAGAACGTTTTACTTATTTAGAGAACCTATTTCCACTTTAATAAATGTTTTGAATGTTGGAAAGGTTTCACAGATGTTGAAGGTTTTTGGAACCATTGATTCAGATGTTTATGAAAGTCAATAGGGAAAACTGTTTGGTAACCATCATTCTTCCAAATATCTTCTTTCATTTTGAACCAATGTTGGAAAGACTACTGAAAAAATCATACTCAAGTAAAAGTACCATTACTTACCCAAAATGTAGTGTAAGTAGAGTAAAAGTATCTGATATTACTCAAAGTATGAGTAAAAAGTAGCCCTTTAAAAAGTACTCAAGAGTAGTGAATAGTAGTAGCTGATGCATTTACATGGAATTTGTGTTAGTGACATTTTTAGCACATTTTTGCTTGATGAAGGGTCATCATAACCACACTTTTTAATGTACCAAAAATATTTCCTTCCAATTTGCCAAATTACTTACCATACAATTTTAAGTCTTTATTTACAAATGTACATTTAAACTGTAAGTTTTACATTACAGTTTTATAAATAATGTTGAGGAATTTGTGTTAACGTAACATTATAGTGCATTTAGTTATTGTTTAAGACTATTTGAAGAGATTAAATGCAAAAACCTCTAAAAGCCATTTGATATTTTCATCTAAAATTAGCCATTTTTCTCTGACTCCTGTATGTAGGCTCAGTAATTTTAATTTTATAATGACGGATAAGTTCTTTTCATTGCCTTTCAAGTGAAATAACTGAACATAAACATAAGAGGCTGACAAAAATTAGAGGTTTTTGCATCTGAACTATTCATTTGTCGATTTCAGTCATCATACTGTAAACATCCGCCATCTTCTCATCAGTGACATGCAGTCTAAACTGTCATTGCTTGAAAAGATTTTAGGGCATCTTCTTGGACACTTTCCAAACATGTCTTGAAATTGCTCAATATGATGCAAAAGTATTATTACATTATTATTTTAGCCCATCCTCATAGACAAGGAAAAAATAAAGTAGTGACTGCAGGTTGAAGGAAAGTAGTGGAGTAAAAGTACCAATACAGCACTAAAAATGTACTCAAGGGAAAGTAAAAGTAAACATTTATAAAACTACTTAGTAAATTACAATTCTTGAGAAAAACGACTCAATTACAGTAATTTGAGAAATTGTAATTTGTTACTGATTTGTTACTGATTTGTTACTGTAATTTGTTACTGATTTGAACAAAATAAACTCATATCGTTTTGGAAACACTTAAGAATGAATAAAGGTCAGCTATTTAATTCATGAATGAACAATAGTTAATATTTTTATGAATGATGCTTTAGTGGAATAGTATTCATTTTGTCTGGGAATCAATTCCAATGATGTCTCGATTCATTTTGATTCTGATTTGTAAGCTCTCATTTTCTTTACTTTAGATTCTTAATTCAATACTCTATTATTGAGTTAATTCAATGAATAAAGGGTTAACACAAATACTATTTATATTTATAAATATTAACAGTACTTTCATAACAGTAAATTAATGAAAACATATTAAAGGATAAAAAAAATAGTTCAAATCTAAACATTGAGTCAGTGGTTCTAAACCTTCTGTTTCTGTTAAACACAAAAGAAGATATTTTGAGGAATGTTTGAAGCCATTGACTTAAATTGTAGGGGAAAAAAGTCAATAAACACTTTTTTTCAGCATTCTTCTAAATATCTTTTTTTGTTTTCATCAGATGAAAGAAACACAAACAGATTTGGAACCATTCGAGAGTGAGTAAATGATGACAGAACTTTCATTTGATGTGAACTGTCCCTTTAAATTTACAATCTGCAACTCGCACCAGAACAAGTGACCCAATTGTGCCAAAGCTTTTAGAAGGACAATATTTCTATCTCTGGCTTTTTGTGGGGGTCTACTGTGTGCTTAAAAATTCTAAATCCACCATCCTTTGCATATTTTTGGTTTTAGGCAAAAACCCAAAACAAAAATATTCAGAAAAATGCTCTTTAACTAGCAACAGAACAATTCAGCCAATTGTGTCGAAGCTGTTAGGAGGACAATATTTATGAACGGGGTCTTTGGGTCACAGTATGCTTGGGAGGTCTGCAGTGAGCAAATTCTCATCGAAGACGCTCATGAATTCCTCTACAGCACAGACAGAACAAGAGGTGATGACTGATGGGGCCAAGCTGTAGTTCCAACAGACGCAACAAGTAAAAAAAACATAGTACAGCATTTGATGTCAATCGACAGATCTGTGTGAAGTGTGAATTCCATTCCCATTACTTTCCCACAGACACAACACTAAAAGATAGTGCCACTGTAATGGGGTGTGGCACTGCCAGCTTTGCTTTGGGCAACTCCACAAGCATTTTTCTCCATGTGGACATCAAATTGGTCATTTCCTTGCCTATTTTCCAACATTTCCTATATGAATACGTTCTTAGCTGCACATTTGGATCTTTTACATGCACGCGCCGGTCTCTCCAACCTCTTAAATCAAGAGCTGGTTGCGGTTTCCGTAACATACTGGATGGAAACCACAGCCCACCTACTTCTCATTTAGACATTCTAAAAGGGTGTCCTAAAGCTCTCCCCCAAAACCTCAGCTGAAAGTGCTTCCTTTGAAAAGAAACAAAGGCACACCCGCCACCAGCCGAGCCCAATGGAGCTCCAACCCACCATCTAGGAAATGCTATTTGCAGCATGTATACTATAAAAAAGATCGAACTGGGTGTATTGTGTTGACATAAAGATATGTTACAATCTTAGATGGTGATAATGTCTATTGTGCTGTGACTCTAGAGACAGTTATGTCAATGCACAGGGTGGCCAAATGTAAAATTGCATATGGGTCATCCGAATGTTACGTGTTTTACCGATTGGTCACTCTATGCATTTCACTTGGTTGTAAATCAGGAGCTTTGAGGAAGGAAATCTGATCATTTATCCTCGTTTCCCATGCGTTTTTTCCATTATCCTGTACCGCTCCCTCAAACATGTTCTGTGCGTTTTGTTCGCGTAACATCAGGTCAAATTGGTCGAACACGTATTGGTTTTCTAATAACTGGTTGTTATATTAAATTAGCTGACGAACTTTGTAATAATATACGTTGTTGTCCAATGTAGTAACGCTTGACGCGAGAAACGCGACGCAAGGCAGCAGCATAAACAGCTTCGTATAATCATAAAGGTCGTGTTGTAGATGAAGTGTGAATCTCTAAAACTGACCGAACGCTATTATGTGCTGCAGCACTGCCTCAGGAATGACATTTCGCAAAAAAACATGGCAAGTTTACCGGCGTCGAGCACCTGAGTAACATATTGTACAGTCGCTGCGAGGAGCAAGGGTTCATAAGCGGTTACACACATCATTTACTCTCACAAGATTGAATTGTTTATCCAAAGATGCTTTATGCTTCGTATATATTTAAAGAAGATATTCCATAACTCACGGTTATGCGGGGAATATTCTTCTTGCCCTGATAGCCAGACATCTTCGTTAAGCTCTTATTGCCTTTGATGAACCGTTATCACTGTATTAGTAACGGACGCAGGGATCTGCTTGGGAGGGGAAATGCCTTGGTTTCGGACAGATTTTGTAGTCCTAATGGAATTCTGAAGCGAATGGAGGAGGCAAAGCGCTGGAAATGCGAAGGACAAAGAACCTGTGCCCAATATCTCCTCTCCACTGATGCACCAAGTCCACCCAGACTGTCTGAGACAAAACGAGTGATTTTCTTAGCGAAGAGCAGCGCGCAGGCGCACAACCCCGCCCTGGATAGCCTGCAGCTCCTCCTCTGAGCCCAAAGAGGGTGATCCGTCATTCAGACAATGGCACGCGGATCAGTGTTTGCATGATCGAAGATGAGGGAAAAAATAATATAAAACATAAACAACTAAATTGATTCAGCTATGAATTTAACCAAATTGTATGCAAATGAGTATGCAGTTTAATAAAAGGCTTATTGGCCTGATACATCTCTCTGAATAAATTAATCATTCAAAATGCATAAAATGCAAATGATAGCAATAAAGATGAACATGCTAAATATCAATGTACCTCAGCAATGTGCAGTGTTTCCAATTTCAGAATAAATGTCTTTTTGTTATTAATTATATATTATTCATTGATGGATAATTTTTTATTTCAAATTATTCATTATAAATAACATTATTATTATTATTATTATTATTATTATTATTATTATTATTATTATTATTATTACACATTTTTTTTGCTATTAATACACAATTAAGGAAAAAATCCCTAATTATAACTTCAAAAGAGAGCTTATTTCTATGGAAGCTAAATCCTGCCAATTTTAAATAAATCAAATAAACATTTGAAATGAAAATGAAAATTAAATAATTTCATTTCGATTTCAATTTTGGCAGATATTTTGCGAACAGTGTTTTAAAATGAAATTGTTAATCTGTTTTTTATTTTCATTTCAAATGTTTATTTGCTTTATTTAAAATTGGCAGGATTTACCTTCCATATATTTCATCCTGAGTCCTGACCAGATAAAAGTAATGTTTGTCTATATTTTTTTAAGAATGTAAAAGCGAAAATAAACCAATCATAAAAAAAAATCATAATTGTTGTTTACTACTACTATTATTTACTCAATCATGCATTCATGATTTTCATACTCAATCGTCATTTGTAGTAAATACACTTAAGTTTTATTTTAAATGATTATTTAAATATTTGCTTAAGCATTAAAGGTATTTTATCTTAAAGATAAATAGTTTGATAACTAAAGAATAAATAAACAAACAAATAAATAATAATCAAATGATCAAAAAGCATTTTATTTTTCAATATTATGAAAATGGTTTAAAAATTAACTGCTAAATAAAAAAAGTTGCATGCACAGAAAGCAATGAATGTGATTTAACTATGCCTACAAATATTTTTAAATGATTTTTACAGATCAATATACCCATAAAATGCCACTACATTAAATGGGGTTCCTCAGATTCTCATTTTGAGCAGCACAACCGCTGCTTGCACCGCAGAGCTCAGGCAATAATAAAACCATACGTCAGAATACCTTTAAAACATCAGTGTATATAATGCGCAAAGACTAAAGCTCAATATCAGGGCCTTTCTGACTGCTCTCAGTGCAGCAGACTAAACATGCTATTGATCTCTGCAGTCATTACGGCCTATCAGTGAAGGAAAAAGCATAGGAGTGGCTTTAAATCACACTTGCCAAACACACCACAATTTCCTCTTTAGTACTGAGTGACATGCTGTAGTGCTTTCTTCATCATAGTATCATCTTACCATGCATAGTCAAAGTTAACACTCTGCAAAGTAAAACAGCTTTACAGTTTTCTTCTCCAATGTAAATAGGAATGGAAACTCTGAATATAAAGAGGGGAAACAGGAATATCAGATTTTTAACAGTGCCCAAGTTATTGCTCGGAAAGCCCTGTTGGGGTGAACTTCAATCAAGGCTCAGCATCACTGTCTCTGTAGCCATGGTAACCGCATCCAGATACTACACATGGAGATTTAATGATTGGGCTCTAAGGAACAAGAAATAACCGTGAAGAAATATCTTGTTAGATGTTTTAGTCATCTGTGTTTTATTTAAATCATGATCTGTTGACAGATGAGCTTCAGCTTACTGATAAATTGCCATTGGAACATTATATAAAAGATTAAACCATTAAATTAAACCTTTAAAAATATAACGATTTTAAAAATAAATACAGAATATGGAACAGTCAGTTAGCTACTTGTAATCACACAAAAAAAGAGTTCAATTTTGCTTCAAAAGGATGCATTTGATGATGTGTTTGTTAACAACATGTCATCTCACATGTTGCTTACTGACATTTTGACATGAGAATAAAGTAAGTGTAGAGTGATATGATTACAAAAAAGTCAAATGTACAATTAAGAGGCTACAGTTTTTTTTACTGCAGAGATGACATAAAGAAGAAATCTTCCAGATAAAAGTTCCTAAAGAATTGTTTTTTTAATGATGCAAATGCATTTTTTTACTATAAAAGTAATTTACTTGTTGCTTAATTTTACTTGTTTACTTTCATTTTGGATAATAAGACGTTTCCTTGAATGTTAAAGACCCGTCCATGAATAAGAACCTTTATTTTTTTTTAAATGAAAAACATAAATCAAGTACTAAAAAACAATATGAATAATATAATAAGAAATAATAAATAAGAATAAAAAATTACATCAAAACTAAGCTGTCTACATTTAAGGCAATATGCCTTTATAAACTCCCCCCATGTTTATAAATACCCAATGATGTATAAAGAAACATATTTTGTACACTGCAATGTAAAAAATAGATAAAATCGATAATAAAACAAGTGAATAGATCGTGTTTTAAACAAAATTTAATTTAATTTTAGTTAATTTGTCAAAAAACAAAACTTTAAAGTAGAAATATTTTGATTATCAGTTAAATATCTCTTGATATAAATGAATAGTTCACCCCCAAAAACGAACATTTACAGACAATTTATTTGCCCTCAAGTGGTTCAAAAACCAGTAACCATGACATCCATAGAAGGTAAAACAAAGTGTGGAAGTCAATAGTAACAGGTTTCTTAAAAAAAAAAATTATAAAATAATAATAATAAAATAATAATAATAATATAATAATAATAATAATAATAATAATAATAATAATAATAATAATAATAATTTGTGTTCAACAGAAGAAAGAAAGGTTTGTAACAAGTGAAAAGTGACAAAATGGTTTTGGCTGAACCGTCCCTTTAAGAATGTATAGCATGGATAGAAACCACAGCCCTCCTCTCATTTGATTGTATAGTATGTACTGGAAAAAAGACAGAACTTCTAAATTACTAGTTCAGTGTACACATTTCTGTCATCCTTAAACACAATGCAATCCAGTGTAACAAGCCTGTCAGAGGGGGTTTGGATGGTTCGAAAGACCCACCTCTCACTGACAAAGGTCCAGAGTTTGTCCTCAATTGTCCCATTTTGACTGCTATGCCATAATACTTTGTAAAAATAACCCAGCAAAGAAGGCTTTGGCTGTCGCTTCAGTGTGACTGAGGACAATTGAATGTGCTGGCCAGTTTGTTATTTAAATGAATGATATTTAAATGACAATATGCTAGTTTTTAATTAAAAAATGTAACAGATTCCTATTTTTTATGATGTAATAAGTTTGTATTTAAAAAATAGGTATTGTTCTCATATTTCTTCATTCTAAATCTTTAGGAAATGTGTTTAGTACATCAGAAAGCTTGGTTATGATGACCATCCAACCAGCTAGTCCAGAAAATTGTGCTTAAAATGTCACTAAAATACAACCTATTAAAACTTCCTAATTAAATAGGAAATGAGGAGAATAACTGCAAAAAGATCCACTTTTTAAGAAAAAAGGACCACCCCATTCACCAGGCTGGCTACGAGCCTGTGTAAATTTCAAAATATAAGGAATACCACCAGTCTATACTGAAAAATCTTTCATATTTATTACATCGTAATCTATTTTTATTTTTATTATATTTAAATACTTTACACCAAATCAAGCCTGGGTACACAAACATACACCAAAATATATGCTTTAATTCTTTTTCTTCTTTGTTTTTTTTAAGCACCCAAGCATTAAATCCCAACTTTATTCCTGCTGTATAATTACTCTGCTCAAAGAAACCTTGAATGAATCCTGATCCATGCAGTGCTGTTAATCAGACGGCTTCCGCCCACATGACAGTGCACAATCCCTGCAGCTCTTACCTCATCATTCAGGTTCTGCAGAAGCTCCTTTCCAGCGCTCCTTCTGATCTCCACCTTCCTCGCTTTGGAGATGTCCCTCTGCCTCTCGATCACTCCACCTTTCCCTGAGGACAACGAGTCAAAGTCCAGCGTCTTGTTATCCGATGAACCCTCCACCGGGCAGAACATGCCACAGAATTTCTGCCGGGGCTGATTAGGGCTCGAGCTTCCCATGTTGTGGAAGAAGGCAGGCACATCTCCGGCAGCAGACATTTCTCTCTGTGAAAACTGAGTCAGACGGATGCAAAAGCATGTAAAGCTCAGGTTAGAAAGAGCTCTGTGGACAATGCATGCTCGTGTTTTCCACTGGGAGGCGAGGAGTTTCCTACATTAGTCAAATGGATTAAACTACATTTATAATAACCATCTTAATGACATAACATAAGTATGAACTATAAGAAATATCTAAAAATCCTAAAAGGTTAGAAATATACAACGAATTAAATTAAATATTTGTTCAAAATAACACACACAAGTTGTCAAAACAATATATTTCGTTATCCACAGCATATTAATATGGAATTGATCATAATTAGCATGAAAAAAGATGCCTACTCATGACAAACAGTAAAACACATGTCTGTGAAAACTGCAACCCACGCAAATGGTATGTTATCAAACGCAGAATATCAATGACTGTAAAGCATTATATGGACTGAAGCGATGATAGACAGACAGGCAGAAAATGTTACCGTACAGAAGAACGACGGAGAATGAGGTGACGCTCCGCTGGAGAGACGAGAGAAGAAACGGCGGAAGTGATGCGGTGTTTTGAGGGTTAAAGATGTAATGTGTCCATATCTGAGGGCTCTTTCCCCGGATGACTTGTCACTTGATGCTCATTGTGAGATACCTTTGTTAGCGTTCGCTCCGTGTGTTTGGTGGACACGCGGTGAATACTTGACGAATATGAGAAGGTTTAGTTCGTGGAATGGAAAATGACTCCTAATTTCATGTTTAATTGGCTTTCTTGTGAGGGGTTTTAAAGAGTCGCCGTTGTTAGTTGAAGCGCCACGCCCATGCAGGTTAAAGTTATGGGCGCTGTCCGTTCAGCACCACGAGCCGGAGGCGAGACGAATCACCGAGGAGAGCTTATGATAATTCACTGTTTACATGATTAGGGTTGTGAGTGGACGTTCATACTTGTGCTCCGTCTGAGCTTTTTTATGCACACATGTCAAATTGATGTACAGTATCTGCTGTGTTACTTTTTGGTAAGGGAAAGCAAATGTAAACGATGCATATCATGAATTCCATTAGATTAGTTTCATTAACGATTATGTTAGTAAGGGAAAGTATATTAGGCGAAGATTGTTAGCCTGCTATTTGCAGACTACTGATGAGATCATTTTCAAATAAATTAATATAAATACACAGCCATACAAACAAACATAACAAATAATCCATAAATATAAATAATACTATACTGCATATGTTGTAATAGATTGTATGGTGCACTACTGCATGCATACTCCATTACATTCTTATAGGCTATCCCTTAGCATGTGTCTATTGAGCAAATATGATTATGATATACAGAACACCCCCACTAAAATGTAATTTAGTATAACAATTTCTGTACCCAACAATCATGTCAGGCAAATTTAACAAGAATCAATTGATGACACAAAGGGACTCAATTTAAAGACGCCATTGTTCTGTTGAACGCAAAAGAAGATATTTAGAAAAATGCTGGTCACTGGTAATCAAAGTATTTGTTTGCCTACTTGTCAGTGGTAACAGGTTTTTAACATTCTTCAGAACACATTTTTGTGCTCAATATAGGGAAAATAAATAGTTTTAAACAAGTCAAGGATGGGTAAATGGTGACAGAATTGTCATTTTTTGTGTGAACGATTCCTTCAACAGATTTTGATTCACCAAAAGAACTACTGCGCTCTGAATAGGTCTGCACAATTCTGTGATTCATTAAAAAGAGTCATTGGTTCGAGAATTGAACTACAACAATTTTAGTGCTGTTTTCAGTGATTCAGTGTAACAACAAACTTTCACTCATTCATTTTTCTTCAGCTTAGTCCCTTTATTCATCAGGTGTCATCACAGCAGAATGAACCGCCAACTTATCCAGCATGTTTTACACAGTGGATGCCCTTCCAGCTGCAACCCAGTACTGGGAAACACCCATACACACACACACATACACTAAGGCCAATTTAGTTTATTCAATTTACCTATAGCGCATGTCTTTAGACTGTGGGGGAAACCGGAGCACCCGGAAGAAACCCACATGAACACGGAGTGAAAAAAGTCAGGGATTGGTGACACAGTGGCTCTGTGGTTAGCACTGTTGCCTCACAGCAAGAAAGTTGTTGGTTTGAGTCCCGGGTCAGTTGGCTTTTCTGTGTGGAGTTTACATATTCTCCCTGTGTTGGCGTGGGTTTCCTCTGGGTGCTCTGGTTTCCCCCACAGTCCAAAGACATGCGCTACAGATGAATTGGCTAAGCTAAATTGGCCATAGTGTATGTGTGTGAATGAGTGTGTATGGATGTTTCCCAGTACTGGGATGCAGCTGAAAGGGCATCTGCTGTGTAAAACATATACTCGATAAGTTGGTGGTTCATTCCGCTGTGGCGACCCCTGATAAATAAATGGACTAATCCGAAGGAAAATAAATGAATGAATGAATGAATGAAGAGGAGGATTGGGTAAATGATGACAGAATTTCAATTTTTGGCTGAGTTATCCCTTTACCAGATTTTGATTCATCAAAAGAACTACTGCGCTCTAAATAGGTCTGCACGATTCTGTGATTCATTCAAAACTGTATAACAAGAGTCATTAGTTAGAGAATCAAACTCCACCAATTTTAGTGCTGTTTTCCGTGATTTAGTGGCAATAATAACAAACAATAGCTATCATATTTGACCTTTCAAAAGTTTGCTTTCGAGTAACAGAACAATCCAAAACACATTGCACTTGTGTTCTTTGACTGAGTGCGTTTGAAAACTGTGAGGTGGGACATTTTGTTGTCACTCACTGGACGCACTAACTGTCACTCACTGGACACACACCATCCTGTTTGCTTCTCTGCCTTACAATAATAGCTCCACAAACCCAGTTTCCATAACAACAACATGTGCCCTTACCTGCTCAAAAGAGTTGATGCTTCAGCAGCTAGTGTCTTTTTGCGGCCTGTTGGACTGAGGAAGGAAGAGTGAGAAAGAAGATTTGTGCCACAACAGAAAGAACAGAGGATCAACCCGTTTCATTGGACTAAATGTCCATTAATCAAGCACCAAACGTGCAAGTAATGAAACCCATGGTGTAAAAAAGATAACAGACTCTCAGTCATTATGTGGTTAGATAATGGAGAGATAATGGAGTGCATCACAGTGATCAGAAAAAAAGAAAGGGGTGAGGGTGAGTAAATAGCGAGTAAATGTTCTTTTTTTGGTGAACTATACCTTTAAGTCTACCACGGAACCTCAGAACACCTGCTTCAGCCAATCACAACTATGAAATTCAATTACAGCTCCTCCCTTACATCCTGTATGCGGTTGCTGTGGGTTACCATGATGAACACTAGACCTATTCAAACTCAAAATAACTCGAATTTTGTCGTTTTCTAAGGTCATACATTGACATTGGAAAACTGACAATTTGTTCAGTGCATCAAACCTCATGTATTTCTGTTCCCATGTATTGCAGTGAAAGAAAAGAAAAAAAGATGTAATCAATCATGTCAAAGCAACAGGGTTTGAGTGTATCGAACAGATCACTGTGACTGATTTGCATTTGTGTGCTGCTCCGCTCAGTATGAAACGCCCTGCTGTTGCAGCAACTGCTGACTCATCAATCATCGGCTTCTGTCATGCTTTTTTTGGATGCTTTCAAATATATGGCAGGGGCAAACTGTGAATAAAATACCTTTAGTTGGAGGTAACAGTATCCATAAGCGAATACCAGACGATTTTAAGACAATAGATGATGTCTTTTCTCAACCCCATTCATATTCAGTTAAATTAACACGAGGCACACCCTTCATTTCCCATCCGCGCCACTAGAGGGCAGTTGAGTACCGCTTCAGATTTGCTCTCATTATGGGTGTTTTATTCAGGGTGCCAATTATACATTGACGATTTGGTTTTTCGGTACTAGTTAGATAAAACATGCTTCTGTTAATCAAATTAATGAATGTACTTAAAATTACGTCTCATTTATTAATAAAATTTAAACGTTTTCAGTGTTTTGAGGGATATTTAGTGACTATTTCAGAGGCTGCCAGTCAAACTATACAAATTATGTGTCCATTTTTTAAGGCTATGCAGATATAAACACCTATTTTACTAGAAACATGTTTTGTGAATACTTGTGATGTCTCTCAGTGCTCTAGAACTGCCAGTTCCAGACTGTTGAATCATATTTTTCCTAGCATTGATTGGCGTGATTATGCAGGGGGAACAAATGCCTGTTTAAATTATACATTTTGTATTATTAATATTTGAAGTATAAATCAGAGATAGCTATTTCTTAAAGGACCCCCCTCCCCCCATCATGTTTTGATATTATTTAGGGGGATCAAGCGTTAATTAGGGGGGCTGATCCCTCTTAACCCCCCTGTAATTCGCACCCTGGTTTTATAGTTATTATAGCATGTTATTGTGGCAAATGTGCTCAGCCCTCGACAATATACTCTGAATTAATTTATTTAGCATTTCGCACAAAATCAATGGTTGAAAATGGATTCAATGGTCGCCTAAGAGTATTTCAGCACACTGCTGTAAAACCAATCAAAGGCTGGATGAGGCATTTCAGCAACAGATAGGTCTACCATATTATTGGCACTCATAACTGGCACTGTGGTGAATATTCAACTTCCAGCGGTTTATATGGAACACGTAAAAGCCTCTGCATCATTTTTTCTTAATGTGTGAGTAGCTTGTGAATTCGGGACGCTTGTTCCCAAAACAAATCTCTGTCGTTTTAAGTATAGTAACACTTTTAACTGCACACGTTCAATCTTTTATTAAGCTTCAACAAATAGTTCATTTAATTTGTTAAGCATTAACTTTAACAGATTTTTAGTAAGACATTAGTAAGCAGTTTATAACAAGTACTACAGCTACAAATGCTGTATTCTAGACTTCTAAGCATTAGTATTACATTCTTTACAGACCATTTATTTAGTAGTTCAGCTTTTTAAAGACAATTTGGAAGAAGTAAATGGACAGTTACTCACCGGTCGCTTTATTAGGTACACCTACTAGTACCGGGTTGGACTCCCTTTTACCTTCAGAACTGCCTCAATAATTCAACAAGGTACTGGAAATATTCCTCGGAGATTTTGGTCCATATTGACATGATAACATCATGCAGTTGCTGCAGATTTGTCGGCTGCACACCCATTCCACCGCAACACAAAGGTGCTCTATTGGATCTAGATCTGGTGACTGTGAAGGCCATTTGAGCACAGTAAATTCATTGTCATGTTCAAGAAACCAGTCTGAGATGATTTGCGCTTTATGACATGGTGCGTTATCCTGCTGGAAGTAGCCATCAGAAGATGGGTACACTGGTCATATTATGAGACTCATCTGACCAGGCATTTTTTCAATCTTCTTTTGTCCCATTTTGGTGAGCCTGTGCAAATTGTAGCCTCAGTTTCCCGCTCTTAGCTGAAAGGAGGGACACCTGGTGTAGTCTTCTGCTGCTGTAGCCCATCCGCCTCAAGGTTCGACATGTTGTGCGTTCAAAGATGCTCTTCTGCACACCTCGATTGTAACGAGTGGTTATTTGAGTTACTGTTGCCTTTCTATCAGCTTGAACCAGTCTAGCCATTCTCCTCTGACCTCTGGCATCAACAAGACATTTGCGCCCACAGAACTGCCGCTCACTGGATATTTTCTCTTTTTCGGACCATTCTCTGTAAACCCTAGAGATGGTTGTGTGTGAAAATCCCCGTAGATCAGCAGTTTCTGAAATACTCAGACCAGTCCGTCTGCCACCAACAACCATGCCACATTCAAAGTCACTTAAATCACCTTTCTTTCCCATTCTGATTCTCAGTTTGAACTGCAGCAGATCGTCTTGACCGTCTACATGCCTAAATGTATTGAGTTGCTGCCATGTGATTGGCTGATTAAAAGCATTTAGACAGGTGTACATAAAACTGGCCAGTCAGTGTATATCTTATTATTCAGGCATATAGTATGGTTAAGCTGCGGTCACACAAGAGTTTGAGCATGCGTAATCCTGTAGTACGGGGCTGTGAATAGGGGCGGGATTAAACACGAGGATTAGACATTTTAAAAAACGAGCGATTGGTCCATATTTTAAATTTCTGTCCAGAGAGGTCATGTTTTGATCTAAGATTGGTCTTTCTTTTCTTTTTTAATAATTTTTTTCCAGGGTTTTCACCTTTATTGAATAAGACAGTAGAGAGTACTGACAGGAAAGCATAGGGAGCAGAGAGTGGGGAAGGATCAGTATAGGACCACGCGGCGGGAATTGAACTCAGATCGTCGTGAACACTGGAGTGCATGTGTCAATGCACTAATCACTACACCACTGGCGCCAACTCTAAGATTGGTCTTATGCAGTCACGTGATGCAATTTCGCAGGTCAGAGTTTACCAAGCTTTTTACCAAGTTTACCAAGCAATGCAGCGAACTGCGAAACTTGCAGTTGCGCGAGCTTGCGTTTTCGATCTGATGCATTCGCATGCGTATGAATGGAAGTCTATGGGGAGAAAAGTGCAGTGTGATCGCAGCTTCACTTTGTATATTAATACATTTCATGCAGTTTTCTGTCCTAATATAAAGTGAGGGCAATTTATGCTTTGTAAATCCATTCTGAATGACAATATAAGGCTAAAAATAAATTACTGTACAGTTTAAACATTGCTGGATAACAGAAGTGTCAAAATACAACATTAAATTTGATAAAACAACAACATAATATATTTTTTATTTTTTTACCTTTAATTGGGAAAGGACAGTGGAAGTTCCAGACAGGAAAACATTGAGAGCAGAGAGAGGGGAAGGGTTGGCAAAGGACCTCGAGCTGGGAATCGGGTCACCGTAAGCACCATGGTGCTGTCAGCATGCTTAACCACTAGGCCATTGGCATCAACATCAATATAATAATTGAACAAGTTAAATCATTTTAATGTTATTCATCAATCTTTAAACTGTACAGTATTTTTCTAGATAAAATTGCAAACATTTAATTTTAATTTGATACACTTTCATTTGTGTATCTTGAAATTAATATATCTTGTTATGAATCACTAGTTCATTTCCCTTTTTCTGTTTAAAATATACCCAAGCCTTTAATTGTCATTTAATGAGGTTTAGAATACAGTGCATTTTTATTAAATATTTGTGTAATTTATACCAAATGTCATTTATTGAACAATAAAATTCAACAAACAATCATTTAAAGATGTTAAGTCAGTCAAAAAAAGCAAAATATATTACGCTGTAAAACATTACAGTTAAATCTATTTGCTCTGGGGTATATAGCAGATAACTGTGATCAAATATTGCATTTAGATAAAGCCTAAATGAATTACATTTCACAAAAGATTGCAATACAGACATCCATCAGACTTCTGAATAAGTGCCCATCAGAGAAGGGCTTTCTGTGGGCAATGACAGGCTGAGCAGCCACTGATGGGCAGAAGTCCCATCTCTGAACTCATCCAAATACATTCAAATAATGTTCTGTATAAATAAATGAACCCCATATTTGTAATCTAAAAATTCTCACCGTAAAAAAAAGCCTCAAAAGTTCATTATGTGGTCCAACAGCCGCAGTATTTGTCAAACTGTAGTGAGTTTAGTCCTCCACTTGGCACTCACTATGGGCAGAGCGATGCACATAGGTGAAGAGGCCGGAGGAGTTCTGATACTAGCAGAATATCACACAGCTACAAGCCAATCGGATTCCAGAACCAGAATGAATAGAAAAACATTCTCCCACATCTTGGATGCCCTGAGGATAAGCAAATCACCAGCATATTTTCTTTTTTGGTTGAACTTCACATTTAAATAAGAGACTTGCTGTGAAATGTTGTGAAAACTCACAATATCTCATGGACAGAAACTAAATTCAGTTAAAGGTTTTATATTCAAAGTTAGAATGAGAATGAGGGCATGAACTTGGCCCCCTAACATCTCAATGAGAAAATAAGCCACACTGATGGGAGGAATGTGGTGAGATTGCAACAACTGAGAGCTGCATGTAAAATGGCAAATGGTTGATGAAAGAACTGCAGAGTCACTCCATTATGCCAAGCTTTCTCTGGTCCCGTCTGGCTTCAAAATAGTCATCTCACTGAAGTATCAACAACAGGCTCAGTGTGTGAACTGCAGAGCCGGAGAAGATCTGACCTCAGGTCGAATTCCCAGACATGTGAGCTCTAATAAAGGCTAATTCTGCATTCTGGGTGGCTGCTTTAACTTTGCTGGCTGGTTGCATACTATCAAAATAACTAAAGAAACTCCTAACACCCAAGTTTTGACCACTTATTTAAATGACAACCCCTTTTTGGGAGGCTCAAATTTTCAGGTGGATTTTAAAAAATGTTATCATCTTCATCATGCATATGTGTATAACATGTGCAACCTACAAGCATGTGTGAATACTTCACCAATCAAACAATGATAGACTACAGGGGGCTCTACCATGACAGGGTTTCTACAGGTTTCATTAAGTCAAATTTAAGACTTTTTAAGACTCCTTTTAAGACCATTTTGAATAAAAATGTTGACATATACAGTGCTAAAAACGAAGCATTTTATGTAATGACCCGGTTAGGCCAATGAAATTAAAACAAACAAACAAACGTAGTTTTTTCTTAACCACATATTTAAATGTGTCAAAACAAGAGAACTCTAGTTACACAGTTTTTATCACTATATTAGAGTTTAACATTTTTAAAAAGTATATTTATTATAAAAAAAATGACATGAATAATTAAATATATTAATTTGTTTGCTTGTTTTTGTTCCAAATGAATTGAGTAGAACTTCTATTCAACCTAATGTGTGTATTTATAAATATTATGCTCACTTACTCTTACTTTTGTAAATAGATTTTGGGTAAATGCAAGATTATGTAATGGGATATATTGCTGTTATTATCATGAGGAATTGTGTAATTGTTTTTAGCTTTCTTTTCCTGATTAGGGAATTTATTTAAGAGAATGTGCTGTAAAATATCTGACAGCTGTTGTGAATTGCATCTCTTGCAATAAAACACTTAAATACATATAAATAAAAAATGATTTCGATGTATTGTTGGTTATTGGATGGGTGCCGGCTCAATTGTGTAACTTTACTTGGGAATTTAAAAATTTAGACCTGTTTAAAATGATTGAAGACCAACAACACAACATTTCTGTAAATTTAGGACTTTTTAAGGCCTAAAATTATGTTTTTGAAATGTAAGACTTTTAAAATCTTTTTAAGACCCCATGGACACCCTGCAAACAGCTGAATTAGCTGGCTACACTGCAAAATCTGCTTTCCTAACTAATTTTTTTAACTTCTTTTTAAATTTTTTGTCTTGTTTCTAGTCTAGATATCTAAAAAAATCTAGATATCTAAAATCAATAAGCATTTTCTAGACAAGCAAACATAAGTGAAGTTTTTTTATTAACTAATTTCGAGAGAATCACATGCTTATGATTGTCCACAGCTGGTCCCACAATAGCTAACACATGATTCACCAATCAGATGATTCCTAACTCACTATAAACCAGTTTCTTACTTCAGTATCTTCATCTTAAAGAATCCCCCCTCCCACTCCCTCCTTTTTGTAGATTGGGCAACATGGTGGCCCAGTGATTAGCACTGCTGCCTCACAGCAAGAATGTCACCAGTTAATGTCCCTACTGAACCAGTCACCATTTCTGCACATAGTTTGCTTGTTCTCCCTGTGCTCGTGTGGGGTTCCCTCTGGTAACCCGGTTTCCTCCCACAGTCCAAAAACGCATGACCTAAGTAAATTGAACATTCTAAAATTACATCATAGTCGAACTCTTAGCAAGCTGTATATCTCTCTTTAGTCATCCCTTTATCTGTCATTAGCCAGAAATAAGCAAGGGTGGTGCATCGAGATTTATCTGAGCTCAAACTCATCTCTCGCACCGCTTATGGAAAGGAGCCCAGGGCTTGAGAATCTTATGAGCTCAGGGCTCTTTCTGTCACGGATTGGTCAGGCTCTCACGATCCCCACTCACGAAGATCACCATCACCTGACTTCTAATGAGCACACAGCTGCATCACATTCACGAGCACCAGATAAAAGCACAGCACTCCAGTCGCTCATTGTCCGGGCTCGTCTCGACGAAAGCGGACAACTGAGCGACCACTCAGCGTAGTCATCCTCAGCTAAAACAAACGCTTTACTTACCTGTTCTCTTTGTATTCCTCCTAGTCTTCCTGGTCCACCCGAATCGTCCTGTCTTCCAGTCCTTCCAAGTCTGTGTCATCCTCTGTCAGCTGTATCTGGTGTGTGCTGTCCATCCTCGTGTATTCCTGTTACCCAGCCACGGAGGAAAAGACCCCAACATCATTCCTGATCCTCCTGGCTATCCTTCATGTGCTCCTTGTTGTCATTTAATAAACACCCTAACGTTTCCTTACCTCTGTCTCCTGTCCGCTTCATAACAGAAGCCCGGACCCATAACGACGACAACATGAGCACCCCCGATCACTTTCAAGAGCTGGTGGACCAGTTGAAGCGGATTCTACAGCCACCAGCTCCACTTTCCAACGCACCACCAGCACCGAGCACTTCCGCCTCCACAGTTTCTTCTTCGGCCCTTCCTTCCAGTCCCATGGCCCGACCAGCGCCCTACTCAGGCGGAGCGGGGGAGTGCAATGGTTTTCTGTTACAATGTTCCCTCATATTCGAAATGCAACCTTCTCTATATCCCACAGATAAGTCAAAGATCGCCTACATCGTATCACTACTCTCTGGGCCTGCACTTAAATGGGCTGAGACGATCTGGAACCAAGCCGGGCCGGTCATGAATTCCATCACTACCTTCACGGAGTATTTCAAAGAGGTGTTTGGACGTTCTGATGGGGAAGTAGCCGCTGGAGAGCAGCTGTATCATCTAAAGCAAGGTACTCTATCTACACAGGAATATGCTCTCCGGTTTCGCACTCTAGCAGCTGCAAGTGGATGGAATGAGAGATCGTTGTTGACCACGTACCGGCTCGGCTTGGAACCCACTCTCCGAATCCAGCTGGCCACATTAGATGATACTATGGGTCTGGAGAGATTCATCCAACATTCTCTCCGATGTTCCGATCGTCTCCGTTCCTATCAACAGGACACCATCACCCCCTCGTCTGCACTCCTCCAATCGCCTGAGTCAACAGCCTCTCCAGAACCAGAACCCATGATAATAGAGTCTGGAAGACTGACATCAGCGGAACGACAGAGGAGGCTGACCCGGGGTCTGTGTCTATACTGCGGTGTCAGTGGACACACCCGTATGGAGTGTCCCCTTCGTCCCATTCGGACTTCAGTGAGTGTATTCAGTACGAATATTGAACAATGTAAACCACTTACTACCACCGTACAAATAACTACTGCCTCTATTTCTCTCCTTGTCACAGCCCTCATCGACTCCGGGTCAGCAGGGAACTTCATCTCCCAATCCCTCTGTCGTCAACTCCACCTACGTACTGAGGCGTCCTCGCATATATACCAGATACAACCGATAACCCAGTGCACTCGATCTTCGACCCGTATCCATCGACAATGCGAAGACATCCTTCTTCAAGTGGGGTTGTTACATCAAGAGAGGATTCAATTTCTGGTTCTGGAGGGTGCAAATATGGACATCATTCTAGGGCGCCCGTGGCTGGTGAAGCACGATCCCATCATCTCTTGGGGCACAGGAGAGATAAAGAAATGGGGATCTGGATGTACACCTACCTGTTTTCCAAATCTCCCTCTTCAAGGTCGGAACCCCATTTCTTTGTTTACAACATCGGTCGAGAGTCCTCCTGAGAAGCAGTCTATCCACATTCCTAAGGAGTACAGCTCCTTTCATGATGTCTTCTGCCCCAAGAGAGCTTCCCAGCTACCGCCGCATCGGCCATGGGACTGCGCGATCGACCTAGTTCCAGATGCCCAGTTGCCAAGAGGTAGGATCTACCCGCTCTCGCTTCCAGAGAATCAGGCAATGGAAGATTACATAAGGGAGGCTCTGAGTCAGGGGTACATACGTCACTCAAAATCACCAGCCGCCTCAAGCTTCTTCTTTGTGGCCAAGAAGGACGGAGGGCTGCGTCCATGCATCGACTACAGGGTCCTAAATAACGGTACAGTAAAATACCGATATCCCCTTCCTCTGGTACCAGCCGCTTTGGAACAGCTCCGAGAAGCTAAAGTCTTCACTAAATTGGACCTCCGCAGCGCGTATAATCTGATAAGAATACGTGAGGGGGACCAATGGAAGACAGCATTCGTGACCCCTACTGGCCACTATGAATATGAGGTCATGCCTTACGGTCTGGTCAACGCCCCCTCCGTATTCCAAAACTTCATTCATGAAGTCCTCCGGGAGTTTCTTCACCACTTTGTAATAGTGTACATAGATGACATCCTCATTTACTCCCGGAGTGAGGCCGAACATCGCCAACACGTTGCGGAGGTCCTACACACATTGAGAGAACATCACCTCTACCTCAAAGCGGAGAAATGCTCATTCCACCAGAAGTCGATTCATTTCTTGGGATACATCATTGACCAAACCGGTATACGTATGGATGGGAAGAAAATTGAGGCTGTTCTATCCTGGTCAGAACCCACTTCCATTAAGGAGCTCCAGAGGTTTCTTGGGTTTGCTAACTTTTATAGACGGTTTATCAAGGACTACAGCAGGATTACATCACCTCTCACTAATCTCCTCAAGGGTAAACCCAAAGGACTGGAGTGGACCAAAGAAGCAGCCGCAGCCTTCCGCCTTCTTAAGAAGGAGTTCACAAGGGCCCCACTCCTGACTCATCCTGACCCAAATCTTCCTTTCGTGGTGGAAGTGGACGCATCCACCACCGGCGTCGGGGCAGTATTATCCCAACATCATGATACACCGCCCCGACTGCATCCCTGTGCCTATTTCTCTCGGAAGTTGAGCCCGGCGGAGCAGAATTACAGCATAGGAGACAGGGAGCTTCTAGCAATCAAGCTAGCCTTGGAGGAGTGGCGTCACTGGTTGGAGGGAGCCAAACATCCGTTCCAGGTGATCACAGATCACAAAAACCTCCAATATATCAAAGAGGCCAAGAGACTATGTCCACGTCAAGCCAGATGGTCACTTTTCTTCTCACGTTTTGATTTCTCCATTTCCTATCGTCCAGGACCCAAGAATCTAAGAGCAGACGCTCTCTCTCGTTTACACGAGCATCACGATCATGAAGAACTCCCAACGAAGATTCTTCCCGAACACATCTCCATTTGTCCGATCACCTGGAACGCTCCTCCAGTCGTTGCCACTCCGGAAGCCCCTGCTCCGCCGGGATGCCCTCCTCATCGGCAGTTCATACCACCTGAACACCGGGTAGATCTGATCCACTCCTTACATACCTCGCTAGGCACTGGACATCCAGGGATCAACAATACTCTCTCGCTAGTATCCCAACGATTCTGGTGGCCAAACATGGCAAGGGATGTGAGGCAATATGTTCAGGGCTGTAAGGACTGTGCCCAATCCAAGAGCCCACGTCATCTACCCGCTGGAAAGCTCCATCCCTTGCCGATTCCGAACCGTCCCTGGTCACACCTAGGAGTGGACTTTATCACTGACCTCCCCTCGTCAGAAGGTAATACCTGTATTCTAGTCATCGTAGATAGATTCTCAAAGTTTGTCAAACTAATCCCTCTGAAAGGTCTTCCCACAGCCTTTGAAACAGCCGACAATATCTTTAATCAAGTCTTCAGGTCATTTGGTATTCCAGAAGATATTGTGTCGGACAGAGGTCCACAGTTCATCTCACGTCTATGGAAAGCCTTCTTCAAGCTCCTAGGTGTGGCCGTCAGCCTCTCTTCTGGATATCATCCCCAAACCAACGGGCAGACAGAGAGGAAGATTCAGGAGGTGGGACGGTTCCTGAGGACCTTCTGCAGTGGTCACCAGAGCTCCTGGAGCCAGTATTTGGGCTGGGCAGAATATGCCCAAAATTCACTGCGGCAACCCTCCACCGGACTCACGCCATTCCAGTGCGTCCTGGGCTTCCAACCACCGCTCTTTCCCTGGGATGGCGAACCATCTGATGTCCCCGCAGTGGATCACTGGTTCCGGGAGAGCGAGAGAGTCTGGGACGAGGCTCATCAACATCTGCAGAGGGCAGTCCGTCGAAGCAAGGTAACCGCCGATAGAAGAAGGTCTGAAGAACCCAGATACACACCCGGACAAAAGGTGTGGCTATCCACCCGGGACATACGCATGCGACTGCCCTCTCGCAAGTTAAGTCCCCGATTTGTTGGTCCCTTCACCATCGTGGAACAGGTTAACCCCGTCACCTACAAACTACAATTACCCTCTCACTACCGTATTCACCCTACATTCCACGTATCACTCCTGAAACCCTATCACGATCCTGTTCTTCCCTCCACAGAGCCTGACCACGAAGAGGAACCCCCTCCTCCACTGCTCCTAGAAGAAGGAGCCGTCTACGCAGTGAAGGAGATCTTGCGTTCCCGACGTCGTGGTGGCCAGTTGGAGTACCTGGTGGACTGGGAAGGGTACGGCCCCGAAGAAAGGACATGGGTTCCCAGAGCTGATATTCTCGCTCCTAGTCTCATGGTGGAGTTTCATGAGAGCCACCCTGAGTTCCCAGCGCCTAGAGGCAGAGGGAGACCACCACGGCGTCGGAGGTGTCGGCCCTCAGGAGCGGGCCCTGGGGAGGGGGGTACTGTCACGGATTGGTCAGGCTCTCACGATCCCCACTCACGAAGATCACCATCACCTGACTTCTAATGAGCACACAGCTGCATCACATTCACGAGCACCAGATAAAAGCACAGCACTCCAGTCGCTCATTGTCCGGGCTCGTCTCGACGAAAGCGGACAACTGAGCGACCACTCAGCGTAGTCATCCTCAGCTAAAACAAACGCTTTACTTACCTGTTCTCTTTGTATTCCTCCTAGTCTTCCTGGTCCACCCGAATCGTCCTGTCTTCCAGTCCTTCCAAGTCTGTGTCATCCTCTGTCAGCTGTATCTGGTGTGTGCTGTCCATCCTCGTGTATTCCTGTTACCCAGCCACGGAGGAAAAGACCCCAACATCATTCCTGATCCTCCTGGCTATCCTTCATGTGCTCCTTGTTGTCATTTAATAAACACCCTAACGTTTCCTTACCTCTGTCTCCTGTCCGCTTCATAACACTTTCCAAGGACAGCATGCCAAACAAGCTTTATTATCAATCACCAGCTAAGTGTAAACTCTTGAAGGTCTTGTTTTAAGAAAATAAAATGCCAAAATTAAGAGAGTTTTTCTCTAAAACAAGAAAAATAATCTTGTTTTTCATTTTGACATAGGGTCCATAGGGTATTATGGAGCAGCTGAGCTGAGCTAACTTCATGGTACCCAAAACAAAGCATTGGCGCAAAACAAACTTATCTGGCTAGCAAGCTAATCTGGCTTCATACAGGCTCCAGGACTGGTTTGACATGCATAATACAGCATATTTAATCCGTGTGAATGAGGATTGTCTTGAAAACTTTGTATGCATTTTAAGATTTTAAAGAAAAAACTCTGGAAAATTGGCAGATTTGGGAGGAAACTCTTCAATTCTTATAAACGATTTGTCTATAAGAAAAGAATACTTGGCAACTATAGTACCAGGTGCTCTATTAGGTTAATAATAATAATCAATAGGATTGTAATTTTTGAGTGAGGATGAAAGATTTCCCAGTTTAAAATGGTCAAGCTATTTACAATATATAAATAACTACACAATCACAAACAGACCATTAAGCTGACATTTTTTTTTGTTTGGATATTTCACTAATGGTATTTAATAGTCTAGAATGACACTTCCTTTATCAAGTATATCCCAATTTGCAATATTCGTTGTCAGTTCTATCATTAAAACACAGATGATGATAAAGAGGCTAGTTTTGTGAATATACTAAATATTTTCTATGAAAAAAAATGCACTCAATTTGGTACCCGACTTTAAAATAAATGAATGGGATAGAAATGTTACGTACATGTGATGAATCAAACACAAATACATTATTTCTAAAAACAAAACAAACTCAGAAATGCAGATTGTTCTGTTTAAAATTTTATTTGAAAACTTTGTCATTGTCCAACAGGGGAGGAAAGAGGGTCTGCAAAATCACCTAATATTCTTATAATTCATTTTAGACATTGCATGGCAGTCTGAAGAAAGTATCTCCGTAAAGGATCAAAAACCCACTTCTTCACATCCACATTCTGAACGCCAATATAAACAAAAGAACTAAACCCCCTTTAACTATCCTGTACCTTCTCTTCTCGTTTGCCATGGTTGTTCAAGAGTTAAAAAAAAATCCAAACCATCAAAGCATATGAGAAACCTTCCAAAAGTCATGCTGGTGCAAAACAACAAAAAGAAAAGCTTGTGGCACAGGAAACGCACATGATGACAGGACGCTGTATCAAACATGATTAAGGAAACGAGGCACAGAGTTCAGAAGAGTTGAGTTCTCAGTCGGTTTTGGCAGCTGTGTTTGAGGAGATCCTCAAGATGAACAATGGAGACCAAAGGAGATCCAAAACACACTTAAAAAGAAACAAAAACACAACTAGACTTGAGGATAATTCACTTCAGGATTGAAAACAATGTTCCAAGATGTTCTTGTCCATGATAACAGGAGCTGGAGTGTTAGTGTTCGCTATATGTGTGACTCTGCAAGTGTGCACACGAGAATTACAACTCTGCCATCATTTTTGAAGTAGAATAAGGAAATGTTGTGAGGAAATCCATGCTCCTTTCTTTTGATTGTACAGAAAAAGAGCAGCATGTACATTGTTCAAATCTTCTCCTTTTTCTTTTCACAGAAAAAGAACACAACATACAAGTTTGGAACGACACGAACTTCAGTAAACGATGACAAAACGCACTATTCCTATAAACTGAAGAAAGGTTTCTCTTGTGCTGTTTTCCTCAGCATGGAAATGCTAGACCAGAGTGAAAGTGCTGATCAAAATTCCAGAAAGTTTGACAGCATGGCTAAAAACTGAAGCTATTTTTCAGAGTTGGCTTTGAATACAATCGCCAATGTTAAATTGTGTGGTATTGCAAAGTAGGCTGTGTTGTCGAAGCCTAGTTATGAACCACCAGGTCCTGATATGTATGGTGGAAAACACAAGACATAAAAACAAAGAAACACTGACAAATAAAATAATACATACAGGTATCCATCAGCCCCATCCAACCCGGTTTTTAGCTCTATTTATGAGATGAAATATTACAAAATGAGAATATGTATCAGACGTTTTAATGTAACAGGTGCCGTCTCTGTCAGAAAAGATTCTGCAAAATTTGGTATAAAATTGTAAGTTATAAAGGGAGCCACTGATCAACCATCTTCACCAGATGAGTATGGGGTCTACAGAAAACCCTATCCTTTCCAAAACACTTCAGAGTTCATCCTTCAGGCTTTCCACCATTGAAGTAAATAAAAAGAACTAAATGGATAGCATTTGTAGTAATAAATAAAATCTTAGCTAGCACTCGGGCATGCTCAATGCAACTTCAATAAGTCAATATTTTGGTCGATCCCATTGTGGGGGTGAAAACGAGGGATATTATTATGCGAGCGGCCCATTTGAAGGTCATTTGACTGGATTTTAAACAGACATCACTGCTAGGCCAGAACTAGCATGTGCGTATTTGGTTTCACGCAAAAGCCCCATATACTTATAAAATTAACTAAAGAAAAGGGATTCAGGACATGATAAAGAAAGAAGATAAAAGGGGAATGAAGAGAAGTTTATCACGAATGCTTCTCAACATGGAAAGAATGAATTAAGGAAATATTGAAATAGAAGGAAAGATAGGTAGTGTAAAATGGGGAAGAAAGGGGCAGCAGGGGCTTCTTCGTACAAACTGCAACTTTCCTCCTGATCCAGCCGGGCCTTGCCTGAGGCACTTGATCTGATCGCTGTTCAAATGGAGCTAGCAGGGGGAGTTGTCAGTCTTTTCCCGATATAGACCCTGCATTAGAGACAAAAAGAGAGCATAGATGTCAGACGCTTTGTACGTGGAATATTATATCACATACAGTAGTTCTTGGTGGTATATAGAGTTTGCTTGATATATCAACAGATTTTTTTTACGGATTGCATGAATGGGCCATTTTTGCTGATATGTGCAAATGCAGATAGTTTTGAAAACGCTGTGTAAGCATGAAATATGTCAAAGTGCAAAAAGCTGTTTTGGCTACGTAGCCTTAGAAAGCACTGTTTCCTATGAAGGGTGTATGAGCTTTCTGTATGAAAATTTCCGCTAAACTTTGCCACATTGTGTTTACCAGCCAGAGCAAACTTGTACAGTTGCAGTCCTATTTATCTGCAAATTCACAAGGTCAAAATTTTATAATTTCACACTGACATAAAACGGAGGAATCAAAAAAAATAATAATTAATTTTCTAAGGGCAGACGATCTTCGCTATGGAGGACCAGTTCGAATTAAAAATGAAGAATCAAATGATCAGTTTAATAATTGAAGCGTAAAATTTATATAAATTACAATTTATATGAACAAATAAATAGACATATTTAAATGTGTTTATTTAAATTGTGTTTTTTAATGTCGTAATATCATAATACCCAGTTTATGATTGTCCCAAAAAATAAAAACATTGGCTCGAATGACTGCGTGCTTTTGACTTTGCTAGACTGACCGCAGTAACGTCACCCCCGAACTTTCTATACAGAGAGTAGCTACGTTTCTATTCACCTATTTTTTAATATATATTTTTAATTGGTTTATGGAAAATGTGAAGATGCGAATAAATTTAGAAAATGCACATAAAAAAATGTATGTGCATAAATAAATGGAAAAACGTTTTATTCGATACGAAAAGATGCGCATAAACTACGATGGAAACACTTTTGCCGATCAAATTCCAGTATGCGCATTAAAAAAAAGTCATGTGACTTTATAATATGAGATTATGTGATGATAAAATGTGTGCAAATGGACAAACTCGCAGGCTGACCGCATTGTAAAACATCTGAAATGTTGTC
Source organism: Danio aesculapii (assembly GCF_903798145.1). Classification (NCBI taxonomy): domain Eukaryota; kingdom Metazoa; phylum Chordata; class Actinopteri; order Cypriniformes; family Danionidae; genus Danio; species Danio aesculapii. The sequence goes on from NC_079444.1 coordinate 18,313,014, forward strand.
TAAAGCACATTAACCATTTCAGTATTAGTGTTATTATATTATTAATTACCTCCAGAATTGTCAAGAGCTTTTGTGCTTCACTTCTCACACCTTCAAACGCCACCATGTGTTCATTGCGTGTTGGTATTGTCTTGAGGCAACAAGTAATTTATTAAATAAGGAAAAGATTCATGCAGCTTCACGTACCACAGCAAAAAAAAAAAAAAAAAAAAATGCTTCTTCATTCACACGTCTTTTAAACGATATTCCAGTTTTGCGCATTAAGTTATTTCGTATTTTTAGATAGAAACATAGCTAGTGATAGTCTAAAAGAGAATTTCTTTCACAGAAATAAGCTACAGCTAATAAATCATCCACAAACCATCTCCAAACACCCTGACATTTGAGTCGCTGATCTTTAAACTCCCGCTAAAATGAGCTATAGTTTTCTCTGTCCAATGCGGGCTTCATTTACAAGTGAGAGAGGGTTTAGCTCGACTTGAGATGAAAGTTCATTGGTTGCTCACATATGTGGACTGTCCAATGGCATTTTTTAAACCTGATATATTTTCAATTCAGTCAGAAAAGCACATAGCAAAAGAAAAAGAAAACCTAGTGGCAACCCAGCAAATAGTTTTGTGTTTAATAGACATTAAATGTAGACAGCTTGGCTAAAACAAGGCTAAACTTGGGCTGACAGTAAAAATCTAATTGACATCTAAGAATAGCCAAAAACTAGACTATTCATCAGATTAGACAGACTTTATATGTATAGTCATTCATTTCTGTTTTTTTAAAGACTAGTCTAGTTTTGATCTATTCTTAGACGTCTATTAGATTTTCACTGACAGACCAAATATAGCCTTGTTTTAGCCAAGATGACTGTTTAGACATCTATAGACCATTGTGGTCATGTCATTGGCCCATGAATATTTCCTGCTTGTTATTAAACCATTTCATAACTGTAAGAAGAGACAATTTAACCATAACTTGATGTTAAAACAGCTATCATAACATTATTTATTAATATGTGTCTCTTTTTGGATTCTCGGAAGCTATAGAAATTAAAAATGTAAAACAGGAAATATGTTGGGGCCCTTGTTTTTGTTTACATCCCTCAAAACGGTTTATTAGACATCTATTAGGCATCTTTTTTTTATAATAATTTTTAGGGGTTTTCACCTTTATTGACAGGACAGTGAAGATTTACAAACAGGAAAGTGTGGGGAGCAGAGATAGGGGAAAGTTCGGCAAAGAACCTCGTGCCGGGAATCGAACTCGGGTCGCTGTGAGCACCTGGGTGCTATATGTTGACGCACTAACCACTAGGCTATTGGCGCCAACTATTAGACATCTTTTAAAAACAAAAACTGCTTGCTGGGAAAAAAGCATTTGTAAAATGCCTTTTTAAAAAAGCTATTTAAATTTTGCATTTAAAATGATCAATAAATATACTTTTTTTTACTGATTGACTAATCAGATTTTTAAAACATTAATTACATAGTTATACAATTGTCTATTTATTTATACATTTAAATGTTATTTTTAAATGTAATGTTTTATTGCTTTATTAAATGACACAATCACACTTTAAATAAACACTCTTAAATTATTTGTTCATTTAAATTGTGATTTATTTATATACATCTTTATGATTCAATTATTAAATTGATGATTTAATTCTTCATCTTATTTCTAATTGGCACTCCTGGTACTTTATATTTCCCAAAGTGTGAATGTGAAATCGACACACTGACCAACACAACGCTGCTTGGTTGGAGAGTGGCTTCTGTGCGAGCTGTGCTTTATGAATCACTTTACAACAGACAATAAATAATAGACCATTTCTGCCTGAAACAAAAATCACTAATGTGGGTGTGTGATTTTGTCAAACAAAAACAAAATCCCTAACCTCCAGAGGGTTGTTGGTGTATTCAAACAAGTTGCTGCCAACGAATTGTTTAGACACATGAACAAAGCGCTCATTAAGGACCATCTGATACTTCTTGCAAACAAAATGCAGAAGCTTTCCAGAATCTGCCAGCTTCAATCTGAAGGGCTATTTTTGTGCAAGGATTTGACAGTCCTGGCCTGTTTACTGAATTTTGTAGGATTTATTCTTTGGATTATTATCCTTTAATTTTTGGCTACTTCTGTATTGTTTCCAACTTGAATGTGTGATATGCTGTAATAATGAGTGCCGGACCCAAGAGCAACTGAGAGCAGAATATGTGCGAAGTTTGACTGAGCATTAAGGAGTATTTACCCCAAACCCAGGACCAAAATGTGGGACAGAAGCAGCGATGGGATAAACACTTTGAGGAACTCAGCAGAGAAGATGCCTCCTTTCTTCATGGCTCCAGTCTTCCTCATGCTAAGAGTCACTGAACGCCGTGGGTGCCGGAAATGAAACTCCCTGTCAGAAAGAGAAATCCAGCACACCGTCACCACAACAGCATCATTACACCTGCTAACATTCATTTTACTCAAGAAGAAAAAAAAGATAAACGTTACTTCACAATCTAGATCGCTTATTAGGGCATTACTAGCATAATCTTGACACAAGTACCATTTAGAAATTTGAATATGTTGAATTTTGGCCTAAATTAAGAATATTAACACTTCACGGAACATTCCCATAATGCACTGTGAATTAAAGTGAAGGATAATACATTATTTATTTTAACTAACTGTAAGCAAAACTTGCAAATCTAAAATGAAAAGTACACTTTTACTGAGCATTTATGCCTTCTAGCATGTTTTGGTGAGCATTTGTTTTCCTAGCAACATGCTAATGTCGAAAAAATAATAATAATTAGCATTTTATCAGTGGCAGGGTTTTTTTTGTGTGTGTTTTGAGGCATTAGCTCAACAACCTGCTAATGCTACTCTACTGTTGTTAATGAAAGGTGCTATTAGCATGATGCTAAAATGAGTAACAGTTACAACCTATGAAGTTATATCTATGAATAATTAGTTTGGATCAGTATGCTGTTTATTAAGGCATAAACACTGAATTAGCTCAACAGGTTTTGACATAGCTAAAGTTGAAGGCAAAATAATTAGCCCTCCTGTGAAAATTGTGTACTTTTTAATATACTGATGCTCTTTTTAGTGAATATTAGACCGACTACGTCAGAATGAATCAATAACTATTAGGGAGCACACTTGCAGAAGATTAGCAACATTGACAGTGCTTCTGAGTGTTGGAAATGTTAGCTTAACAGCAAACTAATGCTAATAATAAACTGTTAGCAGCTAGTGATATAATGTATTACAGCTGGGTTATTAGGTAACTACTAAACTTTCACCTACCATAAACACTAAATTAGCTCAGCAGGTTTTGACATTGCTACAGGTAAAATTATAAGCCCTCCTGTGAAAATTGTATTCCTTTTTAAATATATATAGGCCTATATTGATTGATTGAATGTTAGCCCAGCTACATGCTAATGTCAGAATGAACCAACACACTTGCTGCACATAAGTGACCTTGACAGTGTTTTTGGGTGTTGGGTATGTTAGCTTAACAGCAAACTAATGTTAATAATAAACTGTTAGCAGCTAGTGCTATAATGTATTGGAGCAGGGTTATTATAGGTAACTGCTAAACTTTCACCTAACTAAACCGTGTGTAAGTTTTTACTTCAGATAAACTTAAACTGACATTAAATGATAATAGAATGATAAAAATAAAAATAAACTTATGTTATATTATTCCAGGTATTATTTCTGGAACATTTTAATATATTTTTAGGATAACCATATATGCTAAATACAACTATATCTCAAACACAGACTTACTTAGGAGGAATATTCTCTGGTCTACTTGACCAATCTGCCATGCGGTCTGAATCCTTCATTAAGATGTCATCATCTCTGATCTTCTCCATGACCTCCTCCTGAGCGAACACGCACACACATACACAAACACGCAAACAAACACAGACAGCTAATGAAGATAAGCCAGAGTACAGCTCATAAATTAGATGATCCACAATGTTCTCAGGAGAAAAAGTACCTGACTGTCTCTCCTCATGTCCACGTCAAAAATGATCTGCCCTTCATCCTGAGGACTGTGAGGTCGAGGAGGACTGTAAAATAATTATTTATTTATTCATGTTTTAATGCCATATCAGCAGCATTGGCTATATTTATGGCAAAACCTATACGAAATATACAATATATAACATATAATCATATCAGTTTTCTAAAAAAAAACTTAAAAAAAAAATACTTAATAGCAACAACACTGAAAAGAGTCATATCCAATCTTTTAGTTTGATTAAAGATAAATAATTAAAAAATTGCTCCAGTAGAAACCTTTTCAAACAATTCCCTTTAAATATTTCCTGAATAAAAACATTTTCTAATATCATTTAAAATACACACTCTATTAAAATATGTTTTAGCGTCAAAATATTCTTACACAAGTCACAAATAGATTATTCTTCCCCGTTCAATAAATATGAGTGTGTTAGTCTTGAGTATCTGATTCTACATCTCATATGTACAACCTGATCATGTCTATTTTCAAAATGGAGGACCGTGAAAGAGAAGTCATCAAACATTAAACAGATGTAATACTGTTACACACTAAAGCTTTGATATGACTTCATTTGTAATACCTTGTTGTGATTTTCATTCCTTTTAGGTCAAATTAAATCACCTATCATTAGCCTGGTTTGGTTTCTATTACAGATTTGAGCAAAACTTTTGTGATATTATTAAAAAAAAAAAAAAGTGAAATAATTATTATGAAATAATCTTTACTATCTGTTAACCAATGTTAAGTAGTTCATTTTTTGCCAATATTTATATTATTTTATGCCATTCCAGAAATCATGATGAAGGCCATTGGTAGGATTTACATATATTACAGCTAGAAATTTAATCAGAGAAAACGCAAGTGTTTTATCCAGTGTGTTATTGCTTTGAAAGTGAAAAGGATAAAGTTTCCTTTGCATTGCAACCTTTCAAAACATATTTTTAAAGAGAAAGTAAAAAAACCCTCATGCAAACATACTATTTTTTTTGTGATATATGGAAGCTTTTACAAAATTGCCACTTTCGCTTTAGGCGTATTTTCAATTCGCAATTTGAATTTGCACAATTTAAAGGGTAATAGAAATGCAGCTGCTGTCACTTTATGGAAATTTATACACAATGCAATGTTTCGCAGCACATAAAAACGTGCACAGTTCAAAAACAACAGTTTTCAATGTTTATTTTTTGGGTGAACAACTCTTGCACTCTGTGATAGAAACCTAGCTTGTGTACACATGAGAAGAAAACCACAGTATTGCTAAAGCAAACATCCTGAATCATATGATTCATTGAGTTTGAGTGAGATAAGATCTATTTTGGCCATATGCTATCAGCACGAGGTCAATATGACTATGTGTGTTTTTGAATAGAAGTTTATAGCTCTACTCTCTATCGATGAGGACATTAAACTCAAGCTGTGAACTCAGGTGACATCAAAAGATTAACTGTATATGAACATATGGACTATGTAAACAACATCTTAAAGGGATCGATCATGTAGGGGACAGAAAAGCATTACCTGTATTATGAGTTATAAAAGCACAACATTTTCCTGTGTGGATTTTTGATTTGTACTTTAGTAAGGTCTGATATAGTGAAGTAATAACTCACAAGAAAAGAGAGTGTTATCTTCTTAACTATCTTGCAAATGCAAATATTCTATACATTTCATACATAAGTTCAACATTCAAAGACATTAATACTGAGTGTTCAACATTTTATTTATAAAATTATCTGTTTTCTTTCATTCCTAAACAAAGTAGTAAATTTTGTCTTTATTTTTATTTTGCATCTGAATAAACGAATGAATTAATGAATATCAAAGATTAATTGATTTTTTTCATTGACAGTAAACACTTGCTTAATTTCTAATCAGCTTTTTGAATGAATCATGTGAACAAGTGATTCAGTGACACATTAAGACAGGAACTATTTCTTTTAGTGTCATATTTATTCATCCATGACAGGACTAAATTATCATTTGCGGACTAAACTATCATCCCAAAACTCTTAAGATAATAATTTTGTGTTGTAGATTTCTCACTTTTCCACTAAATTATCATTCATTCTTTGCTAAAATTCATACTTGAGTTAGGTTTGTTTATTATGCTAAGTAAAAAAATGACTATGCAAAATTTCAATATAATATGCTGTAACTATATAGTCTACCTGTCGCATGAGGAGTTACTACGGCTGGACTCGTGCTGGGCATCTAGCAGGATTTTCTCCATGTCTCCATTGTGGATGGATGAAGACGAGGGAACGTGCTCCAAGCCCCCCACCATCCCATCATCCTCCTCTACAACCTCTGTGAGAGGCGGTGGCACTGAAGCGCTGGAGGAAGAGAGAGACGCAGCATTTCTGTTCATCTCCAGCTCCACCCAGGACCCTAAAAAAATTAGTAAAATGTAACATGTAAAACCCTCTGATTAAGAATGGATTAAGCCATAAGACAGAGTAAGAAAGTGAGTGAGTTTTCAGCTATGAGGGAAATTTGCATAGAGCAAATCTCACAAAAACTTTCATACAGTGCATCAACCTTAAAATCTAACTTTAATATTGACCTCTTGTTTTTAAGACCATTTTGATGTGTTATATAACATTTAGAAGTAGTTGTATATTACTTAGTGTAAATTGTTTTCATTATAGCATTGTTGGTTGTAAGTTAGATCTTTTTCAAAGTTGAAACTTGAGGTGGTGTCTTACAAATGACAGAAGACACTAATTTAACTGAAATATCCTATTTTCCTGTTTTTCTCCATCGCTACACAAATGTTTTTCCTCTCACCAAGGAAAGATGATACTACATTTATATAGCACAGATTATTTGAATACATTCGATTAATATTATAATCACTAAAACACTGTTAAATGTTGTATCGTGACTGATAGACTCTTCATTGACCTCACAGAGAAATACATTTTTATATGTAAATTTCATATATTTTATACAATTATATATATATATATATATATATATATATATATATATATATATATATATATATATATATATATATATATATATATATATACATATACATATATATATATATATATATATATATATATATATACATATACATATATATATATATATATACATATACATATATATATATATATATACATATACATATATATATATATATATACATATACATATATATATATATATATATATATATATATATATACATATACATACATATATATAAAATTCTTCCTTTTTATTATTATTTTGATAGTAAAAAAATGATTAAATTGATCAAAAATAATAAGAAGCACATTTCTAATTCAATAAACAAAAATCAGTTTCAAACAAAAGCAAATTTAAAACCCTTTTTTTGAATATTGAAATTTATTAAAATTCTTGAAAAGTAAAATAAACCGTTTTGACAAAAATACTTCGCAGCACAACTATTTTTAACACTGATAACAATACCGAAATCTTTTTTGGGTCCCAAACCATCATATCAGAATGATTTCTGGAAGATCATGTGACAGAAAAGCTGGAATAATTATGCTGAAAATTTAGCTTTGCATCACAGGAATTGTAATTGTTATGTTGGCTGCAGCAAGTAAAAATATCAATCCGAAATAAAGAAGTTCAAAGCTTTAAGCAACTAAACAAGGAGCAGGTGAAGATACTAATCAGTGCAATAATGAGCTCTTAGAAAAACTAGTCTAAACTAAATGTGACAGTTCTAATAGTTTTGTTTTCCTGCATTTTAATCAAATAAATACATTTTTTTTTGTTTCTGAAGCAAAGCACAAACAGTTGTTCATCTGCCTAAAGAATAGAAGTATAGCAGTATATATACTAATAAAGCATATAGTATACTATTGCTATAATACAAATGACTCCAATGCTTTAAATACAAGATATAATAACAAAATTATGATAAATTAAATGAATGTCTTTTTAAACTCTGTAAACTCTTTTGACAGGAAAATCTTAGCAATAATAAATACACAAAATGTTTTTTAAATAAATAAAATTATTTAATATTTATATAACAATATAAAATATAATAAATAAATGTAAAATGTTGAGATTTGAGGGTAAATGTGACCGTATCCACTGATCTACAAGCCACAGAGATAAACAGGAACGAGAGTACATTGTACAAAAAAAAAACAATACCAAAAAAAACCTACTAATAGGAGCAACACTGAAGAGTCATATACAATATTTTAGTTTGATTAAAGACATTCTAAAATTGCTCCAGTAGAAACCTTTTCAAACAATTGCCTTAAAATATTTCCTGAATAAAAACCTTCTCTAATATCATTCAATATCATTTTTCTTCCCCGTTCAATAAATATGAGTGTGTTAGTCTTCAGCCATCAGACAGGTAGTCTGGTGGCTTAACTTCTATTAAACTGTGGTGCAAGGACAGTAAATGCCTCCCTCTCCGGCTCCTTGCACAGATATATTAGTCACACCTGACCTCACCACACTCCATGCTGTACGTGAGAGTCCATACACCCAGCTTCCAGAGGATCACCTGATAAATGCAAACACACAGACTCCTTTCATCCATGACTCAGGGATGAACACGGCTAAGCTTTCCGTGCTCCCCTTTCACCCACATCTGCTGTGCGGTCTCATCAGAAACGTCTGTGTTATCGCACAGTGAATCCTCTATTTACTGCTGGTTCACATTGCTGACCAGCTAAGTGTAAATCCAATGCCAAAAAGCCCCACTTCTATTTCCAGGAAAACAAAAAGAGGAAGAAAATAGAAGGTTCACGTGACTTCCTTGGGTTGAGCAAACATTGGGTAAGTCTACAAGGACATCAAGTTATTTATTTACCTTTGGCAGAAGGAGACTATTTAAAGATTACAGTGTTTACATCAGTCACTTTTAAAATATTCCTTCCATGTTCCTGTTTTACATGTCATGGTACACTGTAAAAGATGACTGTCTAATTTTCCTTACTATACAGTGAATAACCATAAACTGACTTTTCCCAGAAGCTTATGTTAGGTTTATTATGTCTTTTAGATTTCTTTTTCTTATCAGTTTTGCACATTAGAGTGTTATGTTACATCCAGTGTACACAAATAATGCTTATTTGATTACTCTAATGTCATGTGTGTTACCCTGATGTTGAGTAGTAGTTGTATCATATATTATGATGATTCTCTGCTTGTGGAAATGCTGTTGAGGTTTGAATCTTCTGACTTTTTCCATCGCCATCTGCTTTTGGTGTTAACAGGGTTGGATTAACATAAGGGCTAGGTGGGGCTGAAGCCCCAGGGCCCTTGGAAGGGCCCTTGATTGGCTGAAGAATTAATTTGCACTATGATGTGAGATACGCCTCTTTGCATTATGCTTTCTCTCATCAACAATGTGAAGTATTCCTTTCTGTGACGCCAATGCTAAACTGGGGCTTAGAGTGACTGAAGCCCAATCAGAATATTGAATAGGCCTGTTTTAGTCACCCAAAAGGGTGATCAGATGTCCCAATTTTCCCAGGACAGTCCCTTATTTCGGCACTACCATGAGAATCGTCCAGTCAAAGGTAGGCTAACCAAGCTCCTCGTAGAACAAAAAAATAGAATTCAAACCTAGTCATCTTCATTGATTAACTTTTACATGTAATAATAGAATCTGGAATAGGTGGAGTCATGCTGAATAGACTCATAACTGAAGCGCAGTCTCGCAAAACTGGTGCATGCCCGCATAATCCTTCCTTCACACAATATAACCGAGACACAAACAAATTAAATAGCATAAACAGGCAGTTATCAAATGTCCATCGTTGAGGAGCATGCATCTCAAGGAAATACACTCGGTTATGCTTTACAGTAAGTCTACTGAACTAGTTTAAAAAAGCTAACTTTTTTATGAATGTTTACTTTGCCTCTTTTATAAAAATGACAGTAATAGTATGGAGGAATAAAATATTGGTGCTGGCTTTTATCAGACAATATATCTGATGCACAAAATAAAATAAAATAAATTAAGGATGCTAGACGTCTGTAACTCAGAAATAATTTGTATATTAGAAACATGGATTTTAAAGACATCCTATCATTAGGGGTTCATAGTCAGCTAAAGATCTAAAGAAACTTTTTAAAAGTAAAATCCTATTTAAAGTATTTATTATAAAGCACTAATTTAGGAAGTATTGCAAATGTTTTTTGTTTAGCTGATTTTTGCAGCCTGTTTGAACTTTAAAAGTTCATATTATGTCGTTCCTTAATTTTGTATAGCCTACTTGCAGGCCAGTTTTAATAAAATAGAAACAATATATAATAATCAAATATAAATCAAATAGTGGAGAATTCATTCATTTATTTTCTTTTCGGCTTAGTCCCTTTATTAATCTGGGGTCCCCACAGAGGAATGAACAGCCAACTTATCCAGCATATGTTTTACACAACCGATGCTCTTCCAGCTGCAACCCATCTCCGGGAAACATCCATACGCACCCATTCACACACTATGGACAATTTAGCCTACCCAATTTACCTGTACCGCATGTCTTTGGACTGTGGGGGATACCGAAGCACCCGGAGGAAACCAATGCGAATGCGGGGAGAACAATTTAACAGTATTTTTATAGATTCTTCATTTCATTCTACATAATCGATTATTAACACGTCATAACACGACGCCATCCGCCAATATGACGCCATGCGATGTTCCCACCAGAATTCCACATATCAACATTCAGTCTTTAATCTAGTTTTTGGTATTTTATTTAAAATTTACAGAAAGCGCATAAATTAATTGCCATGCTGTTTGCGTAAACAGAAAACGACGGATGCAAATTCGTACTCAGATGTTGAGTCCTATAGAGCAAAATACAAGGCAAGCAGTATGTCTGAGTATTCAAAAAACAGTAGGTGAGAAGTATCTGGATAACCTACAGCTTCCACCTGAAATCTGTACGAATACAAACAACATTTAACGATCCAATGAAGCTGGGGAAGGCAGAATAATTGAAAATTGTAAGAAAACAGCAATGTATGACGTGAGAACATCAACATGACAGATGTAGTATGTTTTCTGAATTTTCTTCCACATTTATAACATAGAACATACTTGTATAACTGTTGGGAAGTACAGTACCTAATGTAATACCTACTTAAATAGTGTTTGATTTCAACTACAGTCAAATCATTGCTCTTTTGTATTCAGTGCATGCTAACCACTGCAATTTGTGTTTATCGTGTTGCAAAATGCAGTCCTACATGATGCTAATACTGTGATTGAGGTGTATACATGTCTAATACCGCAATTCTATAACGCAGCTAATTTAAAAATACTCCACGTCTTAAAGGAATAGTTCACCTAAAATTGAATTGTCATCATTTACTTATTCTCTAAACATTCCAAACCTGTTTGTGTTTCTTTCTTCTGTTAAATACAAAGGAAGATATTTTGAAAAATGTTGAAATATGAAACCGCTTTTGATTATTGGTTTCTATTATGGATGTCAATGGCTGCTGGTTTCCAACATTTTCCAAAATGTCTTGTTTTGTGTTCAACAGAATAAATAAATAAATAAATAAATAAATAAATAAATAAATAAATAAATAAATAAATAAATAAATAAAACCACTTAGATGTAAGAAAATGGTTAGGAAATGTTCATTTTTGGGCAAACTATGTCTTTAATTCGATTTGGGTTTACATCAAGTGCGACTTTAGCTGAATGAAGGCAACCAAAATATTTCTGTATATTCTAAATGAGAGTATTGTCTTAATTGTTTTAATATCAGAATATTGTCATCCATGTAAACATACTGTGACCAATTGAAATGGGCTCTACTCTGCTATCTCTTCAGAGGGGAATATTGTGAACTGGTCCATGCTGGCGTCTGACCTTTGTTTCAATCCACTGAAACAAACAGTGTTGGCATGGCAGCAGCAAACGGAACATTCTGGCCAACGGTGGAACAGGCTGCTTTAGCTGTCATCCGGAGAGAGACATAGATCAAAAGATCAGATGCATGATAGTATTACTGAGGCTTATGCTCACTCATTTATAACACGCTAAAGCATCATGCCTTCAAAATGATAGACGGATGGCCTTGTTACATGAATATCTGAATATAGATATACGCTCACTGACTGCATGGCAACTTTATTATACACACCTGTTCGACTGCTCATTAACACACTTGTATAATGAGCCAATCACAGTGCAGCAACTTTATGCATTTAGACATGTAAACATGGGGTGCATCTCAATCATGGATCAGTAGGTCAAGTACACAAATTAGGGCACTGGTAAGGACAGTGAGAATCTGCTTGTACAACACCAAAACTGGAATTTTTAAACAGCAGAACTAATATTTTGCATACATTAATTTTATGACATTTTAAAAAGTACATTATAGCTAAATTATTTGATCGTTTAATGTACCAGAATTTCAACCATTAAACAATTATAAATGAAGTGTGTACTGTCAGGTATGGTTACCCATACTCGAAATTGGTCCTCTGCTTTCAACCATTTTAACACACAAAGTGGGCATACACCCAGAGCAATGGGCAGTTACTGCTTCCAGCGAACCCCACTCCCATCTTTTATTCCTGCCGGGACCAGGAATCGAACTTGCAACCTATTGATTACAAGTCCAACTCCCTAAAAATATAAATATAATATAAATTAGTAAAAATAGAATAATAAAACAGTTAAAATTTTCAAAAAACGTCTCTTGTTTGTCGTTGTTTGATGATTTGGTTCACGCGATTCTTGCTTTGAGCTTCTGAACATCCATTAAGGAAGCATAGTGTGCACTGATGCTCACTGATTTTCACATTGCATTGTGGGACTTTTCAGGGAGCAGATGTTTTAGTGCACTGGAAGAATTAGATGATTGAGACAGCACTTAAAATCCCCGATCAGTGCACTGACTACTGAACAAGAGAGGTAAATGAGAAGCATCCTTGGTCAAGGCAATCTTTAGAATCGAAGATCAAATCGAGCATCAGAAATGGTGGTTTAAATCACTTTGAGAGTGACATGGGGCAGTTTTTGCTGAGTATTTAAGAAACTGTTGATCTACCTGCAGAACCATCTCGATGGTTTAGAAATGGACCCACAAATATACAATATACAGTGGTGTGCGGCAGTTCTATGTATACATATCTTGTTGATGTTGGAAAAGAACAGCCAAATGGGATTACATTTTAAATATCCTCAACAAACCTACACACTAGAAGATTAAAAAAAAGGTAATTTTTTTTTGCATTAAATGAGTCTCGACTGACTGGTTGGGTCAGAATTTTACACTTAAACAACATTAATGCATAGATCCATCCTCTCTTGGATCAATAATTCAGGATGGTGTTGGTGGTATAACCCTGAGGGGGAGATTTTCTTGGCATACTTTGGACCCCTTAGTGCAATTGAAAGGTCAAAATCTGTTATATTTTGCAAAAAATCAGTGCAAGGAACTCGAATAATGTGGAAAAAATATTGGGGTACTCTGATCAAGGCAGTTGTTTAGCGTAATGCGTAGGCGCAGTTTTAAGGAATAGTCATGTCAATAAAGGCATTTAAATATTTTTTCCACATTTTTCTAGTGCCTTGGACTGATTTTTGCTGTTTTTTTTTTCTGATGAATCCCTTACCCAAGCTACCCCTAAGCACTTTTAGTTTGATTCTGTCATATATTTTTTGTTTGTTTCTAAAGAGCAAAAAAAAAAAAGAAAATACACCTGAATGACTCTCAAGCCTTTAAATGGTAATTAAATGTGTAAATAACTGTATAAAAATCATGTATAATCTTTCAAATGTATGCATTAACTAAAAGTTGAATAAATAGGCTTTACATTCATTATGGTTAGTTAGGACAGGACAATATTTGGTCAAAAAACTACTATAAAAAATTATATAAAATATTTAATCAATCATAATATTTAGAATAAAAAAAGCTTTAAAGCTGTCTAAATGAAGTGTTTAGCAATCACATAAACCAAAAATTGAGTTTTTATATCATATTTTATATTTTTACCTTCATAAAATATGATCTTTACTTGATCTTAACAAGAAAAAGATATATAATTTGACCCATACAACTGCCAAAAACATACCTGTGCAACAGGGTCATTTATAAATTTACTTGATTGGTTCTCTGTGGATAATTTTGACTATATGTTCCTAACATCAAATCTTGTAATTATAATACATAATATATTTAGATTATCCCCTTTTGCAGCTATAACAGCACACTTACAAACCATCATTTGCTTCTAAATTAGGCAAATTGCTAAACTATATTTTCAGCATTAAGAACAAATACAAATAAATACTTTTAAAAAACGAATACTTTTATACAGTCTCTATTCTTTGATATTTTTTATGGATGAAATATAACCTGGACATTTTCTTGACACGTTTTGTGAGAGTCTTCGTTGTAGATCTTTGTCTGTGGGCAAAGTCTCTTCGCACGTCCTCCGGCAAGCAGTCATCACGTCTAGTACACAGCCAGACTGTCATACAAACACTGCAAGCCAAAACGCAGAGCCCACATTTGCCCATCTGTTATGCAAAAAGAACCTGGCCAACAGTCACTTCACTTTCCCAGAAGAATCGCTCCAATTTACTAGTCTGCAGCAGCACTAGTGCATTTGAAAGCTGAGGTCATCACTTTGAGACACGCTGAGATCTGGCAGCCTCATTTGTGGGAAACTAAGAGTTTTAGGAGATGATGGGGCCTGTGGTGCTGATGATATAGTTTCACAATGTAGTGAATGAGAGACTTCAACTCATTGAGAAAAATGGCTTAAATTAGAATTTGAAAAGATGTGGGTAAAAAGGATGAACAGGGCCTGTGTGTAGTAAAATAAAATAAAATAAAATAACTAAATACAATGGTTTAATATTATTTTTTAAGTGAAATTTCCAAAATCATACTAAGAGTAACCTTAAAACACCAACAAATAGTTTGTTAAGCGTGATGTCACAGAAAGTGACTTCTGGGTCCAAGCGCTCTATCAAACTGTATGGAGAAACTCATCAATTGGGAATGATAAGCGTTTACAAATGTTTGTAATACTATCAAAAATCACAATCACTATATATATATATATATATATATATATATATATATATATATATATATATATATATATATATATATATATATATATATATAAATATATATAAATCATATCCATGCCTAATATCAGATGACCAGAAAGCGATAATTTTTATATAAATTGTTAAAATATTGGTGTCTGTGATGTCTGTGGTGTTGTGTATATACCATGATTTTATATAAAATTCAATATAATGTGTGATACGACTAAAAAGTGGTCATAAACGAATATTTTCTCAATTCAAATAAGTAGCGGCTTGGACACGGAAACAGTATTCCATACGTCACGACTTAACAAGCAAATAAAATTGAATAAAAGCACACACTAGAGTTTTGCCATTGGCTTTTTTTCCCATTTAAATAACAGACTATTGTGATAAGCTAAGCTTTACACAAATCAACAAAATGAAGACATTAGCTTACACAACATTAAAATGTTCAAATTTAAAAACACAAATGTTTTTGCATTTCTTCATAAATTATTTCTATCCAGTTTTTGCATCCAGAAGCTATGCAATGCTGAAAAATCATCCCGTGTATCCGAAATCACACATGGACGAGGCACTGCACATGATTTTGAACTTAATTCCCAAACATGATATAAAAGTATGTTCTGTTATGAATATGAGTAGTATGAATGAAATTATGATACACTACATCCAACATTTTGGGCACCACGGTGGCTCAGTGGGTAGCACAATCGCCTTGCAGCAAGAAGGTCGCTGGTTCGAACCTCAGCTGGGTCAGTTGGCATTTCTGTGTAGAGTTTGCATGTTCTCCTTGTGTTGGCGTGGGTTTCCTCCGGATGCTCTGGTTTCCCCCACAAGTCCATAAGACATGTAGTATAGGTGAAGGGGGTATAGGTATAGGTGTGGTATAGGTGAAGCTAAATTGGCCGTAGTGTATGTGAGTGTGTATGAAAGTTTCCCAGTGATGGGTCGCAGCTGGAAGGGCATCTGCTGTGTAAAACATTTGCTGGATAAGTTGGGGGTTCGTTCCACTGTGGCGACCCCAGATTAATAAAGGGACTAAGCCCCCCAAAAAAAGAGAATGAATGAATGACATCCATATCTGTCATTATCATGTGATCTACCAGCATCAGTTGTGCTGCTTCACTTTCACGGACCCTTTTCACAAGCCTGTTATGACGCATTTAACGGTCATCAGCATCTTAAATCCTTGAAAGTTTTTAATATTTAGATTTTTTTTAAATGTGTGAACATTTATATGTATTTCTGTATGTAGTATATCATCTTTGTTTTCCAGTGACAAAAAACGAGTTACCACTTGTGTGAGGCGTTTCTGATGCAGCGTCTATGGGACAGAACAGTAAAGTTGACGTTATTCTCTCGTCACTTTGTAAATGTTTATTATTACCGTTTGATGAGTCTCCCCATAGTGTTTGATAGAGTGCTTGGACCCGGAAGCCGCTTCGCGTGACGTTACACTAAACAAGCAGATTGTTAGCCTTTTAGGTTTACTCTTGGCATAGTTGTGGAAATTTCACTTAAAAATAATAATACTCTAGCCCATAAATCAATAGCATTTTTAAAAATATGCATTTGTATTAATTTATTAGTGAATGTACACACAGACTCTGTTCATCCTTTTTACTTACATCTTTTTAAATCCTCACACATTTTTTTTTCCTTTTCTGAAAGTCTTTATAACATCATCATGGAGTTTTTCTTTTATTAATTGAATAAATAAGATTGTAAAAAAATTATTTGTTGTACTCTCCCATTCACTGCGCTGAGTTTTCCCACCTATGACGACTTCTGCTACTGAGAAACCCGAAAACGTGAAAAGGGTCTATTCATAAATCCTCTCCTGTGGCCTTATGGGATAGTAAAGAGTCCATGAAATGCACACTTCAGAATCTCATTTGATGTAGAAGCACATCCGGGTACTTCTTGCAGCAAATGTTTCTAATACTATTAATTTTTAGCATGGAGAGCCATGGTTAAGCTTGTTTTTCCCATGTTGTCAAACTGACACCAGAAGAGACGGACTGCCATTCCAGAGCAGAAGCAAATAGATACATTTTGAATAAATATTATCAACACAAACCTTTTTTTCGGTGGATTAACTTGCACAGATTAACTGTTCACCTTCAGACCAACAATGTGCCCTAGTAAAATAAACATTGTAAATTTTGATTTCATGTAGACTTTAAATGCCTGAGAAGAATAAAATCTTGATTCTACAAACAAACTATGATTCATCGGCTGTGAAAAGTACCTTGTTCATATGTAAAATTAAAAACCATATGCTGCTACTTACTTCATGTGCAAATATAATATGCAAATCTAATTTTCATCAAAAGCCAACTGATGTCAATGCAGTTTTTTTACAACTGTTCCTCGTGACACACTTAACATTAAGGAATTCGCCGCTGCTTCACGAAAAAAAAACAAGACTCATTCCCACAAACAGTCCCGATTCTATTTCCTGACTTTCTTTCAGACTCTTTCCACATGTAGACACAGTCTGGACCACATTCGCCTCTGCTGGAAATAGAATACTGGCATGGCGAAATATTAACTCATTAATATTTAGTTTCTTCCGGACAGTGCTTTGAATCTTCCCCCCACAAAGCTCAGTCACGTAGCCTAATTAATAACCAATGCGCAAGCTCGTAATAGGGCAGCTGACTAAACAAACCCCGCCCAACGCCTGTCTTTCAGCCAATCAATGCAGCAAACTGGCTCGGTACACGATTATTATTCATGAGCCACGCCTTCTCCATTGAGTGGCGTCCTGAACTAGGGTCACAGATGTGGGGACTTGTGACGCTAACTAGCTCTGGACACAGCGCGCACGTAGCACATTCAGCATTCATTAGTACGCGTTGTTTACATTGCAGGCCAGTTGAAGTGTACTTCTCTAAATCCGCGGTCTTAATATTTAGACTGCGAGGTCTAGCTGTCTGCTCTTTGCATTTCTGAAAGCATACCAGGAATTGCAATACGGTGTATCAGTCTCGTGTATTTTTAGGAATTCCCAATAATGCTGAAACATCTTTTGAATAAATGATTATAAGATTGACTGATCCGAGGACCCAACTGAAATTAATTATGAAGCGGATAGATAGATAGATAGATAGATAGATAGATAGATAGATAGATAGATAGATATGTTTTAAGCAGGTCGACATCATAGCCTACTGCATAACAAATTCTTTCTTTATGGTGTGGGTTGACTACTTTTTTGCCTTCAAATAATTGTTGACGGCATTGTTCTTCTGCTACATTAAATAAAAACTAATTTACAAGTTAAATCAAAGTTGTCAGCGACAAATTACAACACCAGTTTGCAACCTCGCAAATTTCAGACAAAGACCGTAATCGCTGCCACATTCCATGCGTTACAAGTCAAACAACTGTAAATAAAATACGTTTTTCTAAGGCTCCTTCTTATAAACACACCAGAAAAACGCGGTTATTTGTTATATATTTGTGAAACGAATAAAAAAATGGGGACTCGAGCATCCACATTCTCCATTTTCGAGTTGCTCTAATTCTCGCCTTGTTGACATCGGCTTAAGCCCGCCTCCTCAAAACGTATAGTCACTCTATTGGTTGAAGATGAAGTCAATTATATGTAAAGACGCGGCCATTGGACGGGATGCTTGTCAATAAATATGACACGCTCGTATTTCTGCAAACCCCGCCTTCCATGTGTCTATAATGCCACAGAAATTGTTGACTGGAACTAGGAAATCGAATTGTACATTAAGTGAAAACATATAAAGTAACAAAAAACAAAACCACAACTAAGTCAAAGACTTCTCGAACAGCTTTTGTAGTTGTCAGAGAAATACGGCGAGGTGCTCCGGTTGTACGTACCGTTTAATCCAGGCTCCCCGTTGTTGTCCGCTGGAGCAGCAGCGTCGGACATCGTGGCTCTGTGTAGGGCGGCTTGCATAAGACTGTCAGGCAGCAGCTCAGAGTCAGCACGAACACACGCGCACATTCGGACCTGCGCGCTCACGCGTGACGGAGACTGACCCCGGATCGGACGCTCTGTGGAGAGGACGCTTTTACTTTTGTTAATAACTGCTTTCTAAGGCTGACCTCAGAACGGTTGTGTGTGCGCTGGTTTCCTGCAGCGCAGAAGTGACGCAAACGGGGTGCATATCTGATAACAAAGACACTGAGATTACGTAATGGAGTCGAGGACTGCTTATTTATAAAAAGCACGTGAATTATGGACACGTTTATCAATAATTTGAAGTGCTGTATGGCGAGCCGATTTAACATTTTAATGTGTAGTTTAATTATTGGTACTAGCACTACTTTAGTATGACTTTTAAATCATTCATTTAAAATCTTTACAGATCGACAGGGATCCAATTTACCTTTTAAAATGACTTTATATGACACACACTGAATTTGGTTATGATGACATATAATATAATGTGATAATATAACTTGTATAATAATGTATAATAATTTAACCAACAAGTAAGCGACCACTTAGGGCCCCATGAAATATGGCGGCCCCAATAAATATCTAGAAGTATAAATTATACCATTAACTATATATACCATCGTTTTCTACACTATTTTGTATGGTGAGACTTATAAATACAATGTTAACGTACATATTAAATAATTAAATATTATTTAATATACAATCAAATTTAATATTATTATAATAATGTAATGTTATGTAATAATAATAATATTACAAAATACAATATGCATCATGGAGCAGTCCAGCAGTAAAATGTATAAAAAATATCTTATTTTTAGTTATAAATTTATTTTAAGAAAACTAATCACTTAAAATATAGAGACTGCATTAATTTAAAATGTCAAAAAGAAGACTCAGTGATTTTAAAAAACAAACAAACAAACAAACAAAAAAAAAACAGCAATATAAATGAAGAATAAATAAAAGTTGAAAGGGTGTATTTCAGGACTTGGGCCCTATGGCTGGAATTGATTAGGGCCACAAAATCACTAAATCCTCCCCTGGTCATAGTGGTACACAAACAGACCAAATGAATGGTGATTTGTTACACTAAGAAAAACTCAAACAGGCAAGAGGCCACAAACTCCACAAGACTGATCAGAATATTTTTTGAAACTAGCTTTTATATTTGAATGCATACCATTGCTGTAGGTAATGCATTTTTTGGGGGGATTTTTTAACCATCTTGTATTCATTTTAGTTTTATTGATATGCTAACAGTGACAAAATGCCATTAGCATTATTCACTAGTGTGTTTCGAGGCCAAGGAAGTGAGGTGTACACTTTGTTTTTATGTATTTGAGCAATTCCATCCAAATGTCAACACTGCCATGAAAAAAAATACAAGTTTTCACCAAAATAGCGAAACCCTTTCTAGTTGTTTTTCTTTTGTGTAGGCTTGTATTTTACAGTACTTTAAAATGTCTTTGTCACTGTTCTTAAACAATTTGATTTACCAAAGTCACACAAGTGCCAATTTCACATCCGTCATCCATAGCGAAGCTTTTTCCTCATAAATGCAAAAATATTAAATAAAAATAAAATCAGTCAATTTTCTTCTATAGAGAGCCGACTCTTATGCTTTTGATTAGCATCATTTCTTTTGGGTTGTACAGTTTAATTCACAGAATTTCTACAAAGTATGTTGTGCAAACTCGCATACTTGGTCACATCCATAACGCATGTTTATTTCCCTTAGTTAAACTATAAATGTAATGTATAATGTTAACATATACTTTTGAGTTTTTACTGCAAATGTCACATCCATAATGTCGGAATTGCTCATTTTGCCTGTTCGTTTAAAAGTCAATAGTGCTTTTGGGGACTGTAACTACAAATCTAAAAGAGAGTACGTTTTTGAAATTGCTGCCGTTATCCTTTTTGTGTAAACACCCAAAACATGAATCTTTGAAAACTGTGACATGCTAGTTAGGTTTGTACTATGCAAACGTGCACAATACATGTTGATTTTAAAGGTGAGCGCAATCAAACATACACAACAGTGGCAAAGTTTATAGTGGTATCCAAATGTTTGCCAAATGCTTCTTCAGCAAAGTGTGGATTTACTTCTTCAATAGTATAACTGACAAAATAGATGGATCATATACACACACGGCAGAATCTTAAACACCAGCAGAGTTGTCAATGACACAATCACTTCCCTAGAGGAACCATTTACTAACAAGGTACACTGCCAAATACTGGCCTAGCATACACTACCTGACAAGAGTCTTGTTGTCAATCCCAGTTGTAAGAGCAACACATAATGACTTCTAGTTGATCATTTAGAAAAGTGGGAGAAGGTAGATTTTCTCATCATCTTTTGAACTGCATCCCAATCATCACAAATACTGCAGAAGACCTATTGGAACCCGCATGGACCCACGATTCTCACAATCAGTCAAGTTTGGTGAAGGAAAAATCATGGTTCGGAGTTACATTTAGTATGGGGGCGTGCAAGAGATCTGCAGAGTGGATGGTAACATCAACAGCCTGAGGTATCAAGACATGTGTGCTCCCCATTACTTTACAAACCACAGGAGAGAACAAATTCTTCAGCAGGATAGCGCTCCTTTTCATACTTCTGCCCCCATGTCAAAGTTCCTGCAAGCAAAGACGGTCAAGGTGTTCCAGGATTGGCCAGCCCAGTCACCAGACAAGAACATTATTGAGCATATCTGGTGTAAGATGGAGTAGGCATTGAAGATGAATCCAAAGAATCTTGATGAACTCTGGGAGTCCTGCAAGAACGCTTTCTTTGCAATTCCAGATGACTTTATTAATGAGTTATTTGAGTTATTGCAGAGATGGATGCAGTCCACCAAGCTCCTGGAAGTCATACACAATATTAATTCTTTTTCTACTACACCATGACTTAATATTCTATACTGTATATTATTATTCTATACTGTATGACCTTACTGTTCTCATTAAATAATAAAAAATTAGGGCATGTTCTTATTTTATTTTGGTAAAATAAGTAATTTTGCAGCCTTTGTCCTTCATACCAGCCGCTTCTGATACCAAATTATCAACTAGAAGGCAAATTATTATTTGTTGTTCCTAAAACTTGGATAGGCAACAAGACCTTTTTTGTCATTCAGTGTACATAATACAGCAATGGGTGATTATCGGGCTGATATTTGTGAATGGAGATAATACTGAAAACATCTTTGTGTATACATACTTTTTTTTCCCCATTTTTTCTATATCATGTAAACATAGCCTAAATCTCACTGTTTTCCAGGTCACAACACCAATGTAACCCATACTAGTCTCTTCTGAGCAGAGTTTGCACCTGCATGTCCAGCAAGCATGCTAACAAGTACACGAAGGACCACAGCTTCTAATGCATGCTTACTTAAGGGTTTCTGATAAATACTAGTAATACATGGTTCTATCAAACTGGTTGTTGATTGGTTGGAGTAAGATTTAAATGTAAGTTCTGCTGTTGATTAAAAAAAATTGTGGGGTTAAAGGGGGTAAAGAACTGAAAAAAATTTGGAAAACACTGCTCGTCACCAGAAAGAAGTCTGTCATTTCATCATGACATTTGGATTAAATACTACAATCTCAAATTGTTTTTAACTGAAACCTATACATAAACAAATAACCATAAGCTCAATAACATGCATTCACAAAATAGGGGAATTGTTGTGTCATGACAATTTAAATATTTTTAAATAACCGAAGTTCTGAGAAATCCATTACAGGTATTGAAACCACTAACAGTAACTTGTACTAATAATTACTGAGACTTAAGTACTCTTTCTAAATAGGACTAATAAAAGGAAAACAGTTAAGAATTAAATGCAAGCCACTGAATTATTAGTAAATCTAGAACTGGTATCTGCAACAACTGTAAACCAGTAAGGAATAAATGTTAAATGTACTTGCCCTGTTGATGTCCCATTTTGAGGCCATGTATTACTTTTAAGTTGAATCAGATTTAAAAATAAAAAATATCAGATAAAAGTTGCTGATCTATCAATCCATAATCATCAGAGACAGGACATTTAGCTCAGAATGCTTGTAACAACTTAATATCACCATATTCTGCAAACGGCCCACTTGTAGAACATCCCTTATTGTTTGCAACAATCTTTATTATGTTTTTTTTACCTATTAACTTTTTTTTTTGCAGTTTCTCACCAGACATGGTAAGAAAGGTATAAATGGAGGTCGGAGCCAGCTCCAAGTGGGCTGTATAAACCTGGAGTTTTATTTATTTAATATCTTGTACATGACAGAGTCCAATACTGTGCTTTATGAATGTCTACAACTACCCCACAGTAACCTCAAGTATTATATTAATGTCTACTTCACCTAAACCCAGCCTACTTGTGGCATAAGTCCCTCCCACTTGAAGGTAACCCAACCTACTTGGTGTAATCCCTCCTACTTGAGGGGCTCTGGGCTGCAGTGATGCCTACTCAGATATGGCAGGCAATAGTTGCATTTCAAAGAAGAGGACACGACTCATTTATTTGTTTGTTCCGTTTATAAATACCATTTCGTTATCATAATCTCTATAATCTTTCTCAAACTGTAACTCTTGAGATAGAGAAGAGCGTAGACAGAAATCGGGCATGGGTCACAAAGGAAAATAAACCCTGTAAAGCTGAATGACTTGTACATGAGTGAGCAGTCCAACTGGAGTGTATGTGCTTGAACATATGTAGAAGGTCAACTACTACAGCAAACATGGCAGTGCCGTCTGTGCCACAAAGAAAACCAACAGAAAAAAAAAAAACTCTTTGGGCCAACGGCATGATGCATGGATATCTGTAACGAAACGTGGTCGAAACCATTTTGTAGCTGTATGGAGTGTAACGGGACAATATGAAATGTATTGTAAAAAAATCCTAAAAACGAAGACACTTATTCTTGAAACAGAATTAAAACAAACTAAACAACTTGGCAGTTTCTCGGAGAAGTTTAAAAAACGGTTACAATGGCACAAACAACATCAAGGATTAAAGGACACAGGGACACATCCATATGAGTTCAAATTAGTTTTTATACAGACACCTTGAAGAAACCGAAGCCAAAAAAAAAAACGAAAGAAAAAAAATAAAGAAAAAAATAACTATGGTTGAAATCTGTCAGAGCTTTGCTGCCCATTTCGTCCCTGGGCTCGGACTGACTTGTGGGTAAAGGGGAAAAGGGATGGAGGGTACAGACACAGGTTGGCACAACATCACCAGAGCAAGGCGCATGTCATGGTGCCACAGAGGCCAAAGCCAGGTTTCGCTTCTTCTCCAGACCAGCTTGAACCAGTTATCTCAGTATTGGCAGCCGCTAGTTGGCTCAACTAGTTCATCCTGTCCTGGAGTAGGCCAAGGTTGGTTTATGTGATGACGGTGGTTGTCACAGAAATGATTCTTGCTAGTTCAACTTTTTTTTGTGTTGGTTTCACATAGAGCGAGAGAGGTTCGGAGGTTTTCTTTCCCCGTGACGACAGCATTAGTTCACTTTTTCCTGGAAGATGTAGAGGTTGTTGGTGGTTGCCACTGCGATGATGTTTTCCTGCGGGTGCCAGGCGGTGTGTAGGATCTTCTTGTTGAAGTCCAGGCTGTCCACGCTGATCTCGTCCTTCTTCCGCTTGCCTCCTGCGCAAACCCTGCGCGGCTTGAGGACCTGCCGGGGCTTGCAGCTCTCGCGCGAAGCCTCCAGGGTGACATCTCGCCGCTGGGTGCGGTCCAACATTCGGAAGAAGTTGTTGTATGATCCAGTCATCACCACGCTGAGACCAAAGAAGAAAACCGGAGAGACCATGCTGTTAACAAACCTGCTCTGGCCAGGTAAAGGGACTGATCACCGCAAAATTACAATCCTGCCATCGCTTATTCATGCTCATGTCATTCTAAACTCTTGAGACTTTAAGGTTAATCTTTGAAAAGAAAATAAAGGGTTTGTTTCATACCAGTATTAACATGCATTTTGTCAAGTGAGAAACAATAGTCATCTTGTGGCTGCATTACATTGAGACCCTTCCCTGTTATTTTAGCACGCTCTTCGTCACTTTTATAGGAGTGCTCAGTGTGACTCAAGTATTACTAAATGAACAAACCCATGTTTTGCGGCTTAGGGAGTGGGAAAAAAAAAGTGAATAAATAGGATATGGATAATAACAACTTCGATCTAAATCCATGTTTTGGTACAACACAGCAAAATATGCATGATTGACAAGCCAGGGACCGGAATTGGCCAATTTTTCACATGACCTGGCCTGTTTTCAGTCAAGCTGTTCTGTTAGTGTTGGAAAGTGTTGCTGCAGTGTTGTTAGAGACACCCGCGTTTACACTTACAGCTGCAAATAACATCATCGCTGCACAATATTTTCCACAGTGTATAAATATGGCACTATGTTCATGATTTGCAGCCACAACCACAATACAAACCTTGGCGTAACAAACTTGATCATAACAATCACCATCACCTAAATACACAATTAACATCAAGACTATTTCATATTTCTACATCGAGTCTGTGTGGCAGGGTCGGGCGTAGCAAATATTTTTTTTGTTAATGTGGTTTGGGGGAAATTGTGATGTTTAATTTTTATTTATTTATTTATTATTATTATTATTATTATTATTATTATTATTATTATTATTATTATTATTATTATTATTATTATTATTATTATTATAGTTCTGCAAGAATTGGTATGAGCAGGTCTCACTTACCAAAAATAAATAATAAATAACGTCAGTTTATTTCCTGGTAATGACACCAAAGCATAATAATTAGCATTTATGACACAGTATATTATTTGTCTTGCTTGAGGTCATGTTAAAATCAAAGTGTTTTGCTACATTAAACATTATCGGTCATGTGTTTTTATGTGAAAAAAGCCCAAATTAAATCTGTTGATCTTAAGGGGATCAAATCTCTTTACAAGTGTTACAAGTGTAATCATAAAAGGTCAAACAAAATAACCCTCAGCAATACTTTTATGTTTTTTTCTTCCAATTTGAGCATTTCAATAAGTGCCCTTCAAACGGCTCTAAGTTTTAAGTAGGTAATTGAAAGACTCTTAGTTCAGGGGACAAGATGTGAATGACTAGACTAATTGACAATAGAGACTAATTTAGTTGAAGACTAGTGTGTTCAATAGCACTGACGTGCCTTCATGACATTCTAGCCCAATCTCCCTCTGACCTAGACCACCGTTCAGCCTGTCGTTGAGTGATTAGAGGCTCCTCAAGATAAGAGTCAGTCTGGGCCCCAATAGAGTCACGCAACTGGTCTAAATATTGAGTGCTACTTGACTAAATGTCAGCTAATTAAATCTCAGGAAGCATGTTCTTAAATAGGTTTTCATTTTGTTTTAGTCCTGTGTTCACATTACCCTTTATTATCTTATATTATGGGGCTGTTGAATTATTGATTCTGATTGGCTGCTAAATATTCTAAGGCACCATGTACACATAACACATCATTGGATTTTAAAAACGTGAGATGCAGCAGTCAAAAATGTTTTTTTTTTTAAAATGCCCTCCTCTGCCTGTTGTCAAATAAAAAAAGTTATGTCAGCTTGCTAGTTCTTATTTGTCCACTGCTTTAAAACACACTGAACGGTGTGAAAGTTGAAATTCTTTAAACTTGACAGTCTTAAAAATGAGATGCTTGTGTGAAGTGTCATAACGGCCAAGCATGTTCATCAAGTGCATCTTTGTTTACATAGAAAACAATGAAAAAGTAGGGCACCGAAATGGAAAAACTTATTGGATAATGGCTCCTAAGCTGTGCAATAGTTTTCAGGGAACCACGCACCATGTGCATTATTTTTCAATAATTCAACAAGCCATCATCAGTTGTTCCTTATATAGTCAATCTATCCCAGTTTTGGTCAAATTTTAACAAATTATTTACATGTCCAGTTATTGTGAAACAAATTTATTTTAGAAA
This sequence comes from Danio aesculapii, assembly GCF_903798145.1. Classification (NCBI taxonomy): domain Eukaryota; kingdom Metazoa; phylum Chordata; class Actinopteri; order Cypriniformes; family Danionidae; genus Danio; species Danio aesculapii. The sequence goes on from NC_079444.1 coordinate 18,340,006, forward strand.
ATTAAGAGAAAAGCTCTGCAGGGGAGATTTAAAAGTTCTAAGCAGTATAGTATACTGAAGTATCACAAGGGCTAATATTAGAATTTGTTAGAGAGACTATCTGTAAGATTGCTTTCCCTCTTGCATGTAAATCTGCATGTACAATACGATGGGACTAAAAAAAAGCATTTTGGAATTGAGTAGTTTGGAAATGTAAGGGCACAAGTCCTTTTTACGGAAACGACAGCGCTCTTCTAAAAATCGCTCAACTGCAAAAGTGCTGTGTTTAATTCAGAGTAGAACATTCCAACTCTCTATGCATTAAAAACAATAAAACAGCGCTTAGCTTAAAACTACTGAAGTCAAAAATGCAGAGCTCTTACAGAAGACAACTGAAAAACACATTTGCCTTGGAAAAAAATACTTTGGTTGACACACACCATAAACTGTACCAGCTTTTTAGCCAGCTGGTACAGTAAAAGAAAATAATTCAGATCTCAGTTATTATTTTTGATGCGTGTGTATTTTTTTTACTTGTGGGCGCAGGACGGTAGTTAATTTAGTAGTTACATGGTTAATTTATGTTAAAGCTACATTTATGTTACAGGTGAATTTGTTATAGTTTAACTCTGATTTCTTGTCATAATTTATTAACATTTTCTAAACTAAACTAAAGCTAGTCTAGATCCACTCTTTAGGTACTGTACACTATTGTGCTAGGTGCCTATAGGAAAGGGTCCCAAAAAATGAATCTAGTACAGTTCACGCTCTCAATTTACAGTAGAAACTAAAATATTTGCTTAATGGACTCTACTGTGCTGCTCAGTGGAAACAAGCCTTCACAGCCCCATATTTTATCGACACTTTTATAAGAGCCTGAGAGTTGATACTAGCAGTGTTTACATATGGGAGGCCACTCTTCCATTACGGAAATGAAAATGATACAGACTCGTAGAGCAAAAGTCTAACCTGTCGTTTCCGTTCCAGCAGCACTCGAATTTGTCAAAGATGCAGTCGTTCTCATAAAGAGAGCACAACTTACTCCTGAGGTACTCATGAACCTGCAGAAGACAAAAACAAGACGGCAGGACATGAACTCTGATCGCCACTAATAACTTTCACTGCTATGTCAGAGGCAATAATTCATCCACATGCTCAAGTACGGTAAAACGACACTGTCATATATGATGACTTCATCTAAACCATGAATGCTGATCAGAAATATCTGGGTGTGTAAAGACACTCCCAATTGGTTGAGCCAAAACTTCTAACATATTTATTTTTAAGCCTACAGTTTTAAAAAGTGCATGTAGCGCCCCCTATAGTTGACTAAAGTAGTATTGTAAATAATTTCAAAAAATGTCTTAATACACAAACAGGAATGCATGACAGCACAGTAGTCATCATTTGAAGTGGATCAAAAAAGTTAAGACAAGAATGGGTGTTTAATAGTTTTAGGACAACTTTGATGAAAGGTTTTAATCTACTTCAATGTTGACTACTGGACAGAGCAATTGCTTTTTGCATCCTTTGATCCTTTGCATCTTTTTGATCCTGAAACATGGACTACACAGACAACACAAAAACGTAAAATCAAACCTAGTGCAATTTAAGTTTCCTTAAAAAACACTACAGTTATTACTATATTATTATATAGTATTATATATATATATATATATAAAGTTATAATTACTAATACCATATAATACACACACACACTATATACACTGTCCTATATACACTACACACTATATATATATATATATATATATATATATATATATATATATATATATATATATATACATATATATATATATATATATATATATATATATATATATATATATATATATATATATATATATATATATATATAAATGAAGAGTTCAGATGCAAAACCCTCTAAATGCATCAGACCCCTTTTCTTGTAAATGAGGATTTTCTATCAGACTCCTTTGTTTTGGTTCAGAAGTTTCATTTTATAGTTAATGAAAAGGTTATTAGCTAGTAAACAAAATAACTTTTTTTCAAAAATGTTACTTTAGACAATTCTTTGGTTTTTAACAAAGTAGATTTTCTTTTGCGTCAAAACCAGCTAAATCCACTTGTCCCAAAGGGGGAGGTTGTTGTAAAAAAAAATAATAATAATAAAATAAAAAAGCACAAGACAAAAAGTTATGTCTCTCAGACACTTTTAGAAGCTGTCATTTATTCATTCTCACCATAATCAAGGTCTTGGTCTCTTTTTTGTCTCTTGTTTATCCTCAGCATCCATGCGGGATAAAAGAAAGGCATCTTAACTTCATCTTTCGTGAAAGGTGTAGCCGTTTAATGTCGGACAAAGTAGCGTCACTGCGCAAAAAACATTATGAAATTATGCTACACTTCCGACTGTACATTGTGTTTTCTTTTTCTTTTAATGCACAAAGTTTTCAGGTATGGGACGTTTTTTTATTTGCCATTCACTGACTGCCGGACAGGCTCATCCAATTCATCAAACTCCATCTTTTAAAATCTAAATCGGAATAAAACAGTCTCCTCTGAAAAGCCGGTGCTGCTACATTGAAAACATATGATTCGATTCACACCTTCTGATTGGTTCTCGGGATCTGAATGGGTTTTTTGAATAGTTTTTTTCCCCCATCGGAACTCGTAATATACATAATACACACATACACATACATACATAGACAATGTAGGTAAAACTACTCACCTGGTATGTCTCAACGGGTCGATTTTCCATATTGAGGTCCCAGATTTTGACAGACAGGTAGTCTCGGGTCATCATGTAGCGGCCGTTGTGACTGAACTTGACGTCTGAGATGGAGGAAATGATTTCAGAGAAGAAAGAGCGGTTGCTGGGGTCTTCAGGCTCCTCAAACACTAAAAGTAAAGACAAAAATCATGACGCAAAAACACAAGTGTGATTACTTTGGATGTTTTCCACAGAAGTGTGTCAAAACTGAATCAGAATATGGATTTCAGTGACTCATTTCGATCCTACTTATTTGCTGGGACATAGGAAGTATTAGCTTCATTTTAAACAGTAACCAGTAAGTAACGTAACTGTAATTTGTGATAACTGGTAAACATGCTTGCTTGACCCACATAGCCTCATTTTTCTAACCATTCAAATGTATATGAAGAGCTCACAAATGTGCTGTAAATCGCCTTTTGCATGGCTTAGTTTGTCCAGAAGATGTCAGAAGCTGAAGAGGAGAAAACGACAACAGCACTACTGAATACAGCAATAATCCTTGATTTTTAAGCAGGTACAAAGACATTTTCAACTATCATAACTTTTGAGAGTTATAGCATAATAGACTGTGACTTAGAAGGTACGACATCAGCCTTTTGATCATTGTCAAAATGACATTTTAATAGCTAAATATATTGTATATACTCCATCTTTTTAAACAATCTCATGATAGGGCAGAATATGCAGTGAACAGGGAAAAGTGACTTTTACAGAAGAAAATTTAGCCATTTACTGCAAAACAAGTGTTAAAATAAAGAAATACTTATTTAATTACTATTATTTAAAAAAAAGCTGTTCTCACCACTATTGTTTTGTGGCCTTTTTAAAAGATCAGCTCAAGCACAATTTACAAACCTTTTAAAATAAGTTTTAATTAGCGCCATTATAAGAAATCAAAACAAACAATACCTTATCTGAGGTCAAAAAAAAGTCAGTTCTCTCTCTTTTTGGCTGCTCTAATGTGTAAAAGCAGCCTCATACTGCAAAAATACATTTATTCTCCAACAATTAAAATGTATTTTCATTAACTAAGATCAACAAAGAGGAATACTGTAATAAATGTTTTGTTCATTGTTTGTTCATGTTAATAAATACATTCTCCACCTGTACTGTAGTGTTAGCATAAAAATCTCTATCAACTGATATCCTCATATGTACCTCAGTGGGTGGCGTGTCATTTTTTCAGCTTGACTATTGTTACACACAAATATAAAAATAAACACGGCCTGACTTCACATGTGTCAAATTGCAGAGCTCAAGCAAACATCCACATTGCTATTATTATGGGATTTCCTAACTGCTGTGATTTTAGTTTATATTTATAATGAGAGGAAAATGCATAGCCCATAGACAATCTAAAATGTTGCTTTCAGCGGTGTGGGTTTTACAAAACACTAAATCCAGTACTCGATTCAGTAGCATATATATATATATATATATATATATATATATATATATATATATATATATAAATATATATATATATATATATATATATATATGCCGTGCTCTGCTCATATAACTCACATTTAGAGTGCTTGTCACAAAGTGCTGATGCACGCATGTCACACAGGCGGATGGTGCCTTTGCTGCTGCTGTAGACAAACGTGTTACATTGGTGAGGGTGAAACTCTGCGGCCGTGATCACCTCCGTTAAGTCCTCCATGTTGGCTGGTTTAATGTCCACAATGTCTGACACAAGAGTTAAAGCCACATAACACTGTTGAACCGACATTAAAAGCCAATTCAAACAAAACTCCACATTTAAAACCACAGGAATTCTCCTTTATGTGCTGTATTTTGTAGGATACTGAAACTGCGGTCTGTGATCTCTAAGTGCCACAAGTTAATGCGCAGGTCGTCTGCAGACAGATAGGTCTCGTTGTCGCTGTTGACCGAGATGGAGTTGATGTGGTAGGTGTGAGCGTTGGCAAAGACCCTTCGTGGACTGGCCTCCACCATGAGATCCATAGGCCTGAAAACTGGCACCTGCACAAACCGTTCACATGCTTATGTGCCATTTCAACAATTAAGCAAGTGATTCCTACATTTTTCTGTTAGAGTGCTGCAACATTTCAAATTGCTGCAAAAACATTGCAGATATGCACTAATGTTTTGGTTACTTGAGACCCTGCACCACAAACCCAGTGTTATGTTGCATGGGTATATTTTTGGGAAAAGCCAAAAATAAACGGTATCGCACAAAATGATCTGATTTTGATTTGATCCCATAAATCATTCGAATTTTAGGTAAGGATTGTGTTCCATGTTCTCTAAATTTCCTTCCACAAATATAGAAAACATAATTTTTAGTTAGTAATATACATTTCTACGAAATAGTTGTACATCAAACAGTAATTATGTTACACCACACATCAGTGGAAAGCTTATTTATTATAATATTCATATAACGCTTATTTTTAAAAAAAAATTTGCCTTATGATTGGTTTTGTGGTCCAGCGTCACACTCATTGGAAATTAACACATACAGTTGAAGTCAGAATTATTAGCTGTCTTGTCTTGAAAAATATCTAGTCAAATATCATTTACTGTCATCATGGCAAAGATAAAATAAATCAGTTATTAGAAACGACTTATTAAAAACTATTATGTTTAGAAATGTGTTGAAAAAAAAATCTCTCTGTTAAACAGAAATTGGGGAAAAAAATTAAACAGAGGGGCTAATACTTCTTACTTCAACTGTACATTTAGCATGGGTGCAGTAAATAGATCAAAAGTGACATTAAGGACAATTTTGTCTTGCTAAGACTTCCATTTCAATAAGTGACATTTTAAGTTCATCAACAAACACTTTGATCTAATATTACAAAATATTCATGTGCTAGATGTCTAAATGCATTCAATTACATTAATGGTTAGACTAGGAAAGAAATTTAATCAAAATTGTTTTAGACTACCTTTGTAATTGGTCAAAAGTGGATGAGCCTAAATGTACCGATCGCAATTTTCCTTCCCTTTTTTGGTAAGTGTGACTTTTGTAATTATTTTGTTGATACAGATTTTTGCTGATTCAAATCTTTATTTCTTTCCAAGTACTAAAATTGACATTATACAAACAAAAACACAGTTTTATTGCATATTGCAAAATTTACACATAAAAAAATATTTAAAGTAAAAAACAAAACAAAAAAACGTATTTTCTTATTACACAAAAGTCCAAAGATTATATATGCTTATGAAATGCGTTTTGATTTATTTTTGTATGTAATCTTTTGCTTTACTATTTTATAGATACTTATTTTATGATATTTTTAATATTGTTCTGGTGAAGCACTTACTAACAACTTAAAAAACATAACTAATGTTTTGTTTTTTCCTCGTTTTGAAAGCAATGAGTGGAATAGTAGAATTTTTTACTCATTCAGCAAATGCTTTAAAAAAAAAAAAA
>NC_079444.1:19308754-19446254 GCF_903798145.1 Danio aesculapii
TGAGAGTATGATGAAATAGTATATAATTGTGTGTGTGTGTGTGTGTGTGTGTGTGTGTGTGTGTGTGTGTGTGTGTACGCAAGTGAAACTCAAGAACATAAAAAAAAAATTGTAAATCCATGTTATGATGACCCCTTTGAAAGCGTTTAAATTACAAAACATCCCTGAAAGCTTTGCTCTTACTTCCACCGTCAACATTTTTAGTCTCAGACATCATGGCAACACATAATACTATCATGTTTCTCAAGGAAGTTTTCCAACAGTTAATTCAAAGACTGTCTTGGGAGCGAAAACCAAAGTTGCTCTGCGAGTGGGCGTTTGTCAGTGACTCATTTCAGAGATAACAACCAGAACAACCTTTAACAGTTATTTATTTATTTAAAAACACTGTTGGCTGTGTTTATGAGGCATTATGTGGCACATTATTTTTCTTCTGGATAATTGGAGTAACAGGGTTGCATTGGAATAAATTTACAAGTCCAGTCTCTAATTAAGACCTTCCCATACTGTTTAAAATAATGTGTTTACAAGACCTCAGACATGATATCGATTGGCTGATTGATTCAAGAAGGTGAAAATGAAAACAAATATCTGTTTGTTGAGCTGCTAGACGTCTCCATGTGTATTTTCTCCCTAGTTCAATCTGACAAAGTGTTTTATTTGCACCTTTGGAGGTGGAAAGCTGTTTACAAACGTCTGCCTCTCCTCCACCATCTGCTATAGATCAAAACCGATGGATCTTTCTGCTGTGATTTGATTGGGATGGTGACATAAGCTGGATTCGAGAATGTATGACCTTGACAGAATTGTAGGCAGAGTTTGAATGCGAGACCGGTTGGCAAAGATGACCCGACATTGAGCCCGTGTGGAGCACAGATGTCCATTAGAGGTGTTGGAAAGGCTCTGACAGCAGCTTCCATCTCTTCCTTCTTTTAATTAATTGTCTGTGATGGCCTCATAGTTACATTACTGTTTTTAGTTTGAATCAAAGATACATTAAGCATTATATAACATTAAGCAATATATAAGTAATGTGTAAGCGTGTGTGTGTGTGTGAACTGGTTTACGTGGTTTAAGAGGACACAACATTGTATAATTACATGGGTATGACCTAGATGTACTCAATTAAGCTGGTTTATGAGGACATGCATTGTGTCCTCATAATTCAAAATGATTAAAAATAATACTTAATGAGGTCTTTTGGCATTCACAATTTTACCACAGGTTTCCTGTCGTGCTTATGGAAAGTCCTCGTATAACACATACTGTACAAGTGTGTGTTTGTCTATACAGTGCCCAGGATAAATGAGCAAACCCAAAAATGAAATATCTATCATTATTCATGGTGTTCATGTCCATCATGTGTTCCAAACCTGTGAGACCTTCCTTTGTCTTCAGAACACAAATGAAGAGATTTTAGATGAGCTCTCTCATTCTCCATAGACAGCAAAAATCCTGAAAGATTCAAAGTGCAGAAAGGTACAAAAAGTCCATGTGTCATTTATGGTTATAATTGTTCTTCTCTTCAGTGTCAGTTTAGGATGGACCACTGTGCTCTGTATGCGTGTCCCACAGCTTATACCCGCACACAAATTCCTCTGATTGAAACAAATATCTTAATTTGTGTTATGTAGATCAATGAAGGTCTTAAATGGGTTTGGAATGACATGAGGGTGAGCTATTCTGCCCTAAGGCAAAATGCAGTGTCTATGAAGACATTGAAACTACACAAACTGTTAAAGTTTGTACCCCAACTTCCATTTTGACAATCTTGCTTTTTTGAAATGGGACAGAATTGAACCAGTAGGCTTTTTCACAAGACAGAACAGAAGTCGCAAAGACTATTTTAGGCTTTAACTCAATATTGACGAAATATTTGGTTGCGTTTTGCCTTTGTAGAGCAGTATAAACTTTAGAATTTCCATTTGTGTGTAAACTATCCCTTTAATAACTTCAACGGTATCTTATAGTGAGGTATATATTTGTTTTCTTTTTTGGTTAAACTATTCTAGCAAATAATTTAAGATCATGGTGAAAAAATAATGAATATATTAAATGTAAAATAAAATAATTGACATAAACAAAAAAATTAAGCAGGCCATACAAAATATATGTGCTTAAATTTATTTGTGGGTTGTAATAATTTTGGAAACACTGCATGTATTATTTGTTTCTTATGGGACATTTAGGTGACAACACTCTTATGTGATAATATGTAATATAACTGTTTAGAAAAACTGTATTGTACAAAAAAAAGCAATATATATTTTCTATATTGAGTGAAAATCTTATTTTAAAATTTGATCAAATCAATGAATACAACATTGTTCTCTTGAGAGAAGTTTTAAAAACATGACTTAAATACTACTAATAGTTATAATGAAAAATCTAAAATAGTTAAATGTAAAAAGTAGAATGAATGAATGTGTGAATGTTAAATGTAGTTGTATGCATCTAAATCGTTAAATGTAAAATTGAAATGAAAAACATTTTAGAAACTGTCTGTAAATAGTGGACAAATTTACAGCTGCTAAAACACAGTTTACACAAGACTCTCTCATTACCAAGCCTCTCCAAAGCAATCGCAAGGCTATTTATAACAGAATCAATAAAAGCTAATATGGAAATAAAATTGCCCAATTTCAGCTTTCTCTGCAAATTGATTCCAATCATTAAAGACAGCACATCTGACAGTAGAACAGGCGCATACAGATTTTTATAAAAAAAAATGTAAATAGCTGTAACTGGCTGGATGATGTAGGATTAACATGTGACAATATGTGGAATATATAGTATAGGATGTGTGTGTGTGAGTTGTGTTTGTGTGTACACAGTAGAGATCAAATACATTTACATTACAATACAAATACATTTATATAACTTTTACGCTCTTTTTCTAAAAAATAGATTACTCGACTTTCACAGAGGGGGTCACATATTTTAAAGTACAGCGAATGTTACAAAGCGAACGTAAGGAAGACATCCTCAGAGTGACCTGCAGCAAAATTTAAATAGACAAAGTATGTGGACCTTTAGAGCATTTATGCAACATTCAGGGTCATTCCCTGCTTGCTGGTTATGTTCATCACCAAACTAAATGCAAAGTCTGATACAGAAGTCAACGAAAGGTGGAGGTAACAGTGTAACAGTAACTTTATTAATCCCTTTGGAGAAATGTCATGGTTTGGTGTCAGGGTTTCTGCAGGAGTAGTTTAACCTGCAATAAAATCACATGCCCCAACGAATCTTGAAGCTTCGTCAACATGTTCTGCCTTGCCTTGCTAGTACACAGCACTACTTTTTGTAAACAGTTAGTGTGCTTTGTTTATCCAATCAATGACAGTGAAATATAAAATTAAGGCTGTCAATCCAGCGTTTAGGATACAGTGTAAAACAGCACTGTATGAATAGTCAAGACTGAATGTTAACTCCAGATGAATTACGGGCAATGTGAAAAGTGAAGCAAGATAACCCAGGAGTTTATGGATCATAATTTGTCTGAAATTAATAGTCAGTAGGCGACACGGCAGCTCAGTGGTTAGCACTGTCACCTCATAGTAAGAAGGTTGCAAGTTTGAGTCCCGGCTGGGCCAGTTGGCATTTCTGTATGGAGTATGTATCTTTTTCCCCTGTTCGCTTGGGTTTCCTCTATGTGTTCCGGTTTCCCCCCAGAGTCCAAAAACATGTGCTACAGGTGAATTGGATAAACTAAATTGGCCGTAGTTTGTTAGTGCGAGAGTGCGTTGGTGTTTCCCACTACTGGGTTGCAGCAGGAAAGGCATGCCCTGCGCAAAAACAAAAACATGTGGAGGAATAGTTGGCGGTTCATTCTGCTGTGGCGACCCCTGATAAATAACTCTGGACGCCTCACACCCAGCACACTACCTGTTCGAACTGTTACCGTCTGGTCGGCGATTCAGAGCACCAAGCACAAAAACAGCCAGACACAGGAAAAGTTTCTTTCCTCAGGCTGTCTACCTTATGAACAGTTAAATATTCCCCTACTGTGCAATAAATATGTGCAATACTTTATCATACGCACTTGTACACAGCACCTTATATCAATATACAATGCAATACCTTCTACATTCGCACTTGTACACAGCACCTTATAACCTGTATATTTATAACAATCTGTACATACAACTCAACATCCAGGTTTCTTGACTAACCACATTTGTTTAATGTTTATCTTTTTTTTTTCATATTTATTTTGTGTTGTCACTTGTCACTTTATGTACACTGGAAGCTTCTGTAGCCAAAACAAATTCCTTGTGTGTGTGAAGCACACTTGGCAATAAAACTGATTCTGATTCTGATTCTGATTCTGATAAGGGACTAAGCCAAAGCATCCATGGACTACAATTTATGCATCCTCAATTTACCGTCCACTGAATACATTTCTTATTTTTGTCCCCTCAAAAGCTGAAACATGCAGCTGAACAACATGTGGCGTTTCTGTCCAAAACGTGAATTTAAGGCACCTGACTGGCTGTTGGTTGCTCACCATTAAGATGTACAGTAAGAGTTTGTCATGATTTGTACCACAATACACTGCAAGAAATATAAACAATTTTTTAGTAGTCAATCCGCGGAAAATGTCTTAACCCTTGTGTGGTGTTCGGGTCTGTGAGACCCGTTTTCAGTTTTTTTCAAAGTAAAAGTTAAACAATGAATTATTTTTTCAACCTGAAATTAATTGGCTTTGGCTTATTTTCTGTGAAGAACATAAATCCAAACAAATTTTCAATGACCACATAATGTACCTCCCCCCACACATTTACATTACATACAAGGTGTTCGGGTCCACTGGACCCAGGTCTAATAAAAGTCTTGAAATTGTAGGTCCAGTCTTCCTACACTCTTTTCTTCCCCGCCTGCTCCTGCACAAAGTTGCAACATTGTTGAAAATTCAACTATCAACACTGTCTACTCTTACATTACCGCACATTTTGCCCTCTCTCTTGCGGGAATCAAGCTTTATTTTCTCACACCCTTTCCCATCTGCGCATTAGGGGCATAATATTATAAATAAGACTTTGCCAGTGTGGTTTCTTATCACAACTGATCAAGACAGCCAAAAGATTATCTGCTGCGAGGGCCTTGCAATTGATTGTGGAAGAGAGAGGAGATTCTGATGACGATGTCTAAGACCATGGTGGGAACAATACGAAAAAACAAATCTGTGGGTTTTATTTTTTCCATAACACTAATAAAAAAAAATAAAAAAACAAGAAGCACATTAATTCATCAATATGATCTAACAAAGGTAAAAGGGAAAAATTAACCATGTTTACTGTTCATATGGCTTGTAATTGGGATGAAGTAAACATTTGTTGAGTAATTTAACATAAAATTGTTTGATAGTGTTAATTTGGAAAGCTAAAACACTAGTGGTTCCACCAGACCCATGAACACTGGCTGAGTAACAAAAATACGAACACCACACAAGGGTTAATATATAGAGATACAAATATAATGAATGGTCAACATATCCAATCATGTCTTAGATGTCTCCACAGTTTTTTCAGAGGATGGCGGTGTTGGGGGTGTATCAAAGCATTTCTGCAGGATTTTAGATTACTGCCTCAGGCTCACACTACATCAAACATAGTCATGCTCTGGATGTTTTCACAATCCTTACTTAAAGGCAGATATGTGGTTTTCAGCTCATTTTAAAATGCATGGGCTTTTAAATATATTTCTGGTTTCACTCACTTGCCACTGAAATCAGATACAGGAGAGAGGGCAAGATGTGCCAGCATAATTTTGGCCACATGACCTTATATTTAGAAATGGCCCAACCTTTTTGCTGAGAAATTCCAAAAGATTTTTTATGCATACTTCCAAATGTTCAAGATAATGTCGAAAGAGCTACCCGGCAATGTGTCATGCAAAGAAAAGAGGTTAATAATTCAATATAATGTATATTCAATAATTCAGATCCTGTAAAATGTAAAATAGAATACAACTAGTATAACTACCTGTTGACACAATCTGGTGAATACAAAACTATTTACATTTCTATGATCACATGCTTTCTTAACTGTTGGTTTCTCAACACTTTCTTTTTATATGTATATTTTCTTACTGTCATGTGATGGACGCTGACAACGGAGTTGAGGATCCACATGCAGTTTATTACTTGAATGGTCAGGCAGGCAATGGTCAACTGGGTCAAACAGGTACATGCAGAGCAATCCAAATTCAAGGTCAAAGAACAGGTGAGTGGTCGGCATACAGGCAGCAAAGTATTAATAATAACCAGAAGACAATGCGAGGATCAAAACACAGGATAGAGTAGGGATGTTGACATGAAACTGACATTTCGATACAGTGTCGAGATCCTGAAGTGCATGTTTTGTCGAAATACTGCAGGTTTTGCTTGGCCCACATGCCACAGTGAATTACATGACTGGAGCAAGTCTGGCTTCCAGACAAGGGCCAAACATGGACCATCTCTGAGCTAAGTCTCAGCCAAGTTAATAACTCATAACTGGGACAGATAGGTTTGTGTTTCACAATTGCAAACAAATTGATGAACCCATGATGTATTGCACTTCAAGCACACTATGGGCATGCTTTTTCAAAAAGCGACCTGATTGGTAGAATTGTTTTCTTTACTCGAAAATATTTCATGTATTTTAAATGTGAGTCAAGACAGGCCAAACCAAAGTGGCCCACATATCCATTTTTAACATCTAGGCCAAATATCATATTTTACATCTGGCCCAAATCTTGTGTGCCACCTTAAAGACGGTGCTACCGCTGCCAAACTCGGGCCATGGTTGGCCCACATGCTGCATGCCAGTGCTGGATGAATGCCTGCTGTGCCAGCATTATGCTAAATCTAAGTCAGAATTATTTGCTACCTGGGAAGCATCGATCATTTCAGAAGCTTTTCGAGACCTGGCGAATGTGTGTTTGACTGATATGTATACTTGTGGACCAAACGTGTGCAAAGAGAAACTGTGCTACTGATGGCCTGACTTCAAATCCTGACTTATTACTTGATTTATTTTAATAATATTGCTTTTTACTGACCAAAACAAGACATATTTATTCACAAAGTGTTCATTCAGATGTTAAAACAAAACTCTCATCGCACTAAATCACTTGAAGGCTCAACTCTACGTGGGGTTTAATACGTCAACTTGCTCAACTGATTCTTTACTGAAGCTGCTCCAGAGCAATACATAAATGACCACTAGGTGTCACTGTAAAGACAGGTTTTGAAACGTTTTGAACCTTCGACATGTTTGATTTGATTGTTTCAGTGTTATATGAAACCTCGTTTTGCCCACCACTAGGATAGACTAAACAAAGAACGCTGAGAAATGTTACACTAACAGATAAACAAGATTCTGCCAAGATGTGTGTGTGTGCACGCTGCTTATATAATCTTTGAATCAGTCCATGAAAAGTTTCAGCTGTGTATGTTTGCAATCAGCAGAAAACCGTATCAGGTGTGAATGTGTGGTGCATGACAGGATTTGTAGTTCTCCATCTGTATAGAGTAGATCGCTGGTGATTGTGACACTTACCGAAGGAAAAATCACAGGCAATATTCACATAGTCTTCAAAATATTGGTTTAATCAGCCTGGATGTTCATTATCAGTACATCGCTCCAACAGCATTTCCAACTGAAATGTAGTTCTACTTCGTTTTTCAGTCACCACACTCTTCTATATGAAAAAGCCTCTTCTGTGTTGATATGTGCCTTTGCTCAAAAGGTGTGTTTTAGCAGTGCAGGAATAGAAGACTGAAATCAAAACACTGTCATAACCTACTTGTGCATCCCAGGCCTCTGAAGACCTGCACGAGCTGATTAATTAGAAATGAACTGACAAGGTAGACGAATCCACTCTTATGCGTGTGTGTGTGTCTGCGTATAGGACAAAGGAAAGGCTCACATTTTGTCTCTGGTGGAATGGAACTGAAGCTTGTGCATAAATCAAAACTCTATCAACGTTTTAATCTCTGAGAAATATGAATTGTAAAACACCCCTCAATAACGCCAAGGTGCCTTTCTGGTGCTTTTGGGTGTTTTGCATAAAAATGATGCCGTCTGCATGTTTAATTTATCATGACAGCGCTTCACGAAGGTTATGGTTTTAAAACAGGAGACGCTCTTAAAACTTTAAGTGCATAATCGAGGGAAATGCAGGAGTGGAGGGAGGGAAATGGAACGAGAAATGAGGAGAGGCATCAACAATCATAAGTTGATGTCAATAGCTCAGACAGTTTACAGTAAGACGCATCCCTATCATAGTTCAGCTAAAAGCATATCTGTAATACTCATATTAAGAGCTTTCTTTCAATCCTATTAGACTACTTACCTAACACAGACACAACCTTACAATAAAATGAAAGATTACTACTACACAACAATGTTTCAGACATTACCAACATCTCAATGTGCCCTTATTATGTTTTTTAAGATATTTTCTTGATATTATAACAGTGTATGATATTGTTTTTGTTTATACAGTAAATGTGGAGCCATTCACACAGATCAGTTTTTCGATGCTCTACTTTTACATAGTTGGTCTATGTAAACACTTTTAACAGACGTGCATGACTTTTAAGGCCTCAATATACTCAAAATAATTTTGTATGCTTTGTTTGAGGTCATAAATAAGTTTAAAAAGGCTGATTGAGGGTCTACTGTTTTCAAACACTTCAACACCCCTGAGCTGAAGTATGCAGGGATCTAAATGTCTCACGCTACTTGCGTATACCCCTAAACTGCATCAATGGCGGCTGAGAGAGAAGAACAATTTTGTAAACTTCTGGCAAACAGCTTTCTGCAGCCTGTCACACAGCGGATGAGAAGAGTCACATCTTTACGTTGTTTTCTATTTGCCGTGGACAGACACCAGACAGATACAATGGCACAACCGGTGAGCACAAGCTTATAGAAAAGACATGATGTGACGAGGTTGACTTGTCATCTGGTGTTTGATCCTCTCTGAGTATTTTAAGTCTTTCTTAAAGCGATCATACAGGTGCAGATATCTCTGTACTGTCTCTGTTAATCAACCTTCCAGTGTATTAGTGTGGCTAATGTTATTGTTAGTATGTTATTCTCCTGTCTGACCCTCATGGAATGAGAAACAAATCGGCGGTAAGAATTGCACGTCAAAGAAGGTGGAGTTCCAGAATACATCCATCGTACTCGTCACTGACCAATGGTAACTCAAAGGTGTTTAGGAGTCAAAACAAACTCCTCCAAAAAGCTTTGGTGAGCTGTTTTACACTTTTGAACATAGCAAACATTGTTTTGGCTGGATTTTGTTCGAAATTATGCTATATTCGGTCTTTGGTTTCATTTCGATTTTCACATGAGTAGAAAATCTAATAGACATCTAAGAACAGCCTAAAACTAGACTAGTCGTCAAATAGACAGATTACACAGACTTTATAAGTGTAGTCATTCATTTGTGTTTATTTGATGACTAGTCTAGCTTTAGCCAGTTCCCAGACGTCTATCAGATTTTTCACTGACAGCCCAAATTTAGCCTTGTTTTAGCCAAGACGACTATGTTTAGACATAAAAAATGCTTAATGTTTAAAACCATGTTTAAAACCATGTTTAAAACCAAAAAAAATGCTTGCTGGGCTTAAGATGTTGTGCCTAGTTAAAAGAATTTCAACATTTTTACGCACAGCACTGCTCATCGATGTCAGATCCATCACAGTGGACCAACCTTTAATGCTAACAAGATGGAGGATAGTTCCTGAGTGCTGCATCTCACGTTTTTATATGCAAAGATGCTTTCCGAGTGAATGTCTTCTAAAAAAAGACCCAATTGTGGATTGCCTGAAATGAGTCGTGAGTAATTCCTCTCTTACTTCTTACACAAACCCACATGTGTAAGCTTGTAACAAATTTGCATAATGGCAGTCTGTGGTCTTCTGTAGGTGACATCTACTTTGACCCTCAAACACTAAAGCTGAGACTTGAAAAGGTTTTATTTTGCATTGTCCTGCATATTAAAAAGATGTTGTTTTCTGCGTTGTGAAAGCGACGTTCACTTTGCATCCACTTACTAAGCATTAGGACTTGAATTTAAAGCACAAAACCGATTCCTGTTGATTTCATGTTTACAAATGTTGAGCAGAACCTGAAGTTCAGATTTGGCATGGAAAGACAGTTAATTGGTTTCTGAGATGCGTAAGGGAGTCGTGATGATTTGTACATCACAACAGCCGTTCGAGCTGAAAGAACTGATTGTTTTTTCTCATGTAGTGTCATAATGAACAACAACCTCTGCCATGTCTGCAATGCTTCACGATGTCCTGATAAACATGTGTTTAACTTGGCAACCATCTATGAAAAGCATCAGGCAGACATTTTTTACCAAAAAGTAATTGTCTCTTTTGCTTAGAAAACAGGACTATTCTGCTATACTACACATTCATTTTCTGTCATTCATAAGTGTTTGCATGTATCTTTGTCAATCACAAGTCCTTGATTGCTAGTTCTTCTCAGTGACATCATGAATGTAAAAAATGCAAGTAATGATTGGCTGAGAAGCTACTTGTACTTTGCCATGTTTTTTTATCCACAAGAACTCAAACAGCTTAATTTGTCACATTGACTATTGACAGTAAGAGTAAATATTGTTTGGTATAAAAACTGTTTGATTAGCCACAAATGACTGATCCATCTGACCAATCAGAGCAGAGTAGACCCTCAAATGATGGGTCTGACTGCTTTTAGAGTCAGTTTTTTAGGCAGAATGTGAATCCAGAAATCATGCTCAGATCTGCACCAAACAATAAGTCCAAAATAAGTGGTTTCAGACTGCTTGAAAATGAACTCTAGGGCAACCTGACCCAACAGAACGATAAACGAGGCTTTTTAAGAATGTATGATGAACTATTAAATGTATTTTCTGAGTTCTTGGAAAATGGTTTAATGTTATTTATGGTTAATTATTTCAATGTTTAACTTGAAGTTAAGATAAAGAGAGTTTAAACTGAATTCATTTGATTCATATTTCAGAACAACTGTCCAAAACACTGGGAGGAAACTGGGGAACCCGGGGGAAACCCAAGCAAACACAGGGAGAACAAGTCAACTCTACTCAAAAACATCGGCTGGCCTGGTAAGGACTTGAACCAGTGATGTTCTTGCTGTGATACAACAGTGCTAACCACTGGGGGTGAAAGGGGGGATTCTTCAAAATGAAGATACTGCTGGTTATTTATATGGTGAGTTAGAAATTGACTGACTGGTGGATCGTGTATTAGCTAATGCTCCCTGCAGGCACAGGACATCAGCATGATGTCATATTATTGTATTTTGTTTGGAAATGAAAATCTCGTTGACATCAAAACCCAACGTCAGGCCAACATCAATGTCCAACATCCAACCTAAAATCAATCAAATATCAACCTTAAATCAACCAAATATCAACCGCTAATCATATTAAACCTTGACGTTGTGTGGACTTGAACAAGTGACATTCTTGCTGTGAGGCAACAGTGCTAACCACTAGGCTGCCATGCCGCCCTGTCTAGAAAGGGAAGGGGGTGGAAGGTGGAATTCTTCAAAATGAAGATACTGCTGGTTATTTATGGTGAGTTAGAAATTGATTGATTGGTGGATCGTGTATTAGCTAATGCTCCCTGCAGGCACAGGGCATCAGCATGATGTCATATTATTGTATTTTGTTTGAAAATGAAAATCTCGTTGACATCAAAGCCCAACGTCAGGCCGATATCAACGTCCAACATCCAACCTAAAATCAATCAAATATCAACCTTAAATCAACCAAATATCAACGTTTAATCATATTAAACCTTGACGTTGTGTGGACGTTACCACTATGACATCTATCAGACATTGGATATTGGTCACTTTCTTCAACACAACCTAAAATCAACCAAGTATCAATGTAATTTGACGTTGTCATTGGACGTCAAAATAACGCTGTCCTAAGACTGTCGTTTGGTCACCTGTCTCATGATCTAAATCTAACCAAATATAGACGTCATATGATGTTGTGTGCCTGCACTGCAAAAAATGCTTTTCTTACTAAGATATTTTGTCTTGTTTCTAGTCCAAATATCTAAAAATTCTTAAATCAAGAAGAATTTTCTAGGTAAGCAAAGCATAATGTCTTGTTTTGAGAAATAATATATGAAAGAATATGCTCCCCGCGTTCACGTGGGTTTCCTCCAGGTGCTCTGGTTTCCCCCACAGCCCAAAGACATGCGGTACAGGTGAATTGGGCAAGCTAAATTGTGTGTATGGATGTTTCCCAGAGATGGGTTGCAGCTGGAAGGGCATACAGTGCGTAAAACATGTGCTGGATAAGTTGGCGGTTCATTCCGCTGTGGCGACCCCGAATTAATAAAGGGACTAAGCCGAAAAGAAAATGAATGAATGAATGAAATAATGTCAAAATGAAGTGACTTTTCCTTAAAACAAGCAAAATAATCTGCCAATGGGGTAAGCAAAATAATCGTGTTTTTCCTTTTGACATAAGATTATTTTGCTTACCCCATTGGCAGATTATTTTGCTTGTTTTAGGGAAAACTTGCAAGTATTGATTATTTATTATGGCATAAGGCCAGAATAATTATTGAGGTGCAGTGCAGACATGTAAACGTCTTAAACTATTACCATCATGTAGGTTTTCGTTGCATTTTGCGACAGAATAGTTTATACACACACAGCTGTTTAACACCATTCTCTGCACCTACCGAGTCAGTGAAGGACCACAGACACATGCATGGCGAAACGCGGAGGGCTTTTTTCCCATATGGCATGCGGTATCAAATCTCAAAAAAAAACTACACTCTTCCAGCAGTTCCTCGCATCGCGTTTGTCACGTGTGAGCATGCATGAACCCTGATTGAAAGTGCCAAACTGCAGTAAAAGTTAAAAATGAAACCAAAATTACATGAAACTCCAGAGGAAATATGGGTACCATCTTTTTATTTTTATTATTCGTCTTGTTTTTATGGCGAGTTTAGAGGTGCATATCTCCACCTACTGTAATGGTATTCCCAAATTCTATTGTATAATCCACTATTCTTAATGAATCTTATAATTGCCTTTTGTTTTTCTGCCTATATTTAGACCATCTTTTAATAAACATATAGTAAACAATTCCTATTTAAGATTTCTCCTTTAAAACATGCTCCACTGTCTCCTCTGTTAAACATATGTTACATAAACTAATATCTCATGTTTCCCCATTATGTACAATGTTTGATTTAAATGTGTATGTCCTGTTCTTAAACCTGTTAAAATAACGTTCTCTTCGACTAAGATCATGAGTTATTTAGCTTTTCTTTATTGTTTTTAATTATTCTTTTATTGTTAATCAAATTATGTGCTAGCCTATAACATGTAAAACGTGATCATGAAAGGAACGTTCAAAAAGCAGCTCATGTAAACACCTTAATAATATTATTGTCTTATTCAGATTAAAGCAAATAATTCAATAACTGATGTCAATATAAACGTAGTCATTGTAACAAATTTGATCCCTGTTTTAGAACCAACCAAACAATCTGCAGGAGTGAAAACGCCCTTAGAGAGGCCTTGAATTAGAGAGACCTTGAAACAGATTCTTGCCTGAACAGTTTTAGTCAGTTTTTTTTTAACCTTGGATGCATGTAAACCTATTGCAGAATAAAATCAGGAGCCTGCAAAATAACATAATAAGGGCACCTGATTGATGACTCTGTATACACACCTACATGCATCACTTTAGCTATAATGGTGTGTTATTAAATATCCATGCGATTATAAATCATCCTTTTCGAAAGGTCACCGAGAAAACTTCCTCTGCTTTTCTTTTAAAAGTGGAAAAATACCTGGTGGTGCTCTTCCAGTGGAAGCGGCGGCTATAATGCTGGCTCAAACAAGCGGAAAATACACAATTAAGCTGATCTCATTTCCACCTCCGCACATCCTCAACAATTAGGCTACACAGCGGATGTCCCTGGAGATGACTCTACGCTACTGCAGTCATCATATAGTTCACCATGGCAAAGTGATGGAAAACTGGAAAAACCCTGAGCGGATTGAGCTTTAACAGCACATTAGAACAGTACTGGAGGCAAATTTGTTGTGATGGAGGTACAGTAAGCAGACACGCTTAGTGCTTGAGACTTGCTGAAACAACAGTTATAATAAATGGTGAGACATCAAATGGAAAGCAAAGGGCTGTGGTGCACTTCAGCTGGAATGACTGCATGTATAATTCATTAGTCTTATTCATGAATGAGACTTGGGTGTGTTGCTGATGAGTGTATAAAAGATGGAAGGAGGAAATGCTGATAGGTCCTTGTAAAAAAAGAGGATATGGCAGCTAGTTATAAGCACTAATAGGTTTCTCACCTGACGAGCATTAAAAATAGATGATAATAATATAATGGGAACGGCTTTGAGAGGTTGAAGTTTGGAGATTTACTCAGAAAGCTAAACTGAACTTTTTAGTCTACTAATTTGGTGAGTTTTTGGCAAGCACATCTTACAGAACTGGTAACACTTTACAATAACAGTACATATAAAATGATCAGTGGTGGAAAGAGTGCTGAAAGATCATACTTAAGTAAAAGTACCATTGCTTGCCTAAAAATGTAGTGCAAGTAAAAGTATGTGTTTTAAATATTACTAAAAGTATGAGTAAAAAGTAGACCTTTTAAAAGTACTCATGAGTAGAGAGTATTACGCTGTGAAAAGCTAATGCATTTACATGTAATTTGTGGATGTGTTTGAATGTAACATTCTGTAGTACATATAGTTATTGCCCAGCAAGCACACAATGTCATAAGATGTTAATATTAGGTTAGATTTAGGTTGTTAGATTTAGGTTGTGAGTTGGCCAAAATTCAATGTCTAGCCAGCATCTAAGGGCAATCTTATTCTGATGTCCAAAAACGACGTCAATTAAGTTGATATTTGGTTGATTTTAGGTTGTGTTGGAAAGTGACCAAAATCTAAAAGAGCCAACATCTTAAACCAACATCATATTAACGTCAAATACTGACATTTATTCATCAGGTATCCAACATCTAAGATCCTAACATCTGATAGATGTCATATTGGTAATGTTCACACAACATCAAGCTGTAACATCATTAGACGTTGATATTTGGTTGATTTTAGGTTGGATGTTGGTCATTGACTTCGACCTGACGTTGTGTTCTGACATCAACCTGGTTTTCATTTTCAAACAAAATGCAATGTGGACTTCTTGTGCCTGCTGGGTGTTTAAGGCCATTTCGGTTATTATACAGTGAACATCTGTCATCTTCTCATCAGTAACATGCATCTAAACAGTCTTTGGGTCAATGTGTGTAAAGATTTTGGACATCTTCTTGGACACTTTTAATGCTTTCAAACAGTTTGCTGCAATTATAAATCGCCCATGTCTTGAGGTATTTCATTATGATGCGATTTATCTTGTATGTGTGATTTGATTGGACAGGAATCACGGGACTGATTTTTCTAATCCCCATAGACAAGAAAAAATAAAGTAGTGAATGCAGACTGAAGGAAAGTAGTGGAGTAAAACTACCAATACTGCACTAAAAACGTACTCAAGAGAAAGTAAAAGTACTCATTTTTGAAACTACTCAGTAAATGAGAAAAACTACTCAATTACAGTAAGTTTGAGTATTTGTAATTAGTTACTTTACACAACTGATGATGATGTACTAATATTTTAACTAAATGTTACTTATTATGAACTAATGTTGAGTTAAGGCATGCACTAATCAAGAACTAACATTAACTACACAAGAGTCACATCAGTTTAACACATGAGTTGTTATGAGTTAATAATAACGTGCTCCTCCAAGTAAAGTCATCATGGCATAATGATACATTAACAGGTCGTGAGTTCATGTTTGTCATGTTGCACTGTTTAAAACCTTTTTATTGTAAAAAAGGCTCATGAAATTTAACATGAAATTACACCTTACAATTTCACTTCTTTTTATACTGTTTCAAGGTTTTTTTTACATTTTATCTCTCCCCCACCCTCCCCCATAGCATCCAAATTCAGTTAAAACAGATAAAGATGGGCTAAAACAAATTAAACAATACCAACACAGACTCATTGTGATTATGTACTCCTATATACATTTCTAGAGAGAGCAAAATACCTCCTAGAAGCTAGGTTTTTTGCAGATTTTGTGTACGCTTTTTCAAATATCTATCGCGAGTGCCATTCACGCCTGCTCTTCTCATGTAAATCCACCAGAGGCCGCTGTTGACTAACTGACTGACCAACCGACAGATCCCTCCACCCTACCCTTCCCTAAGAGCTTCCTGATTTTTACCACATTTTCACCCTGTTATTTACTTGTTTATTTAAATTTTTGGCTTCTGTTTTTCTTACCGCTTTCTGGAACCATTCTTCGCCGGACTCGAACCCCATCGTCGTGGTCAACTCCACTCTGCATCTCAAGTCTGCTGACGTACGTGTCGAGCTAACTGGACAAACTGGTAACAGTGTGAAAGCCATCCACATGGAGGTAAGCAGTCAGCTGGTAAGCGAGAAAAGGAGCGGCATCATTTGTATAACGTAGCGTTTGTTTTAAAGTCGAAATGCAGCAATACGTAACTCTAGCTACATAATTCGCAGTCTCCAGAAATGTATATAGGGCTACATTTTCAGAATGTTGAATACACTGTATTTCCACATACAAAAATACACATACCCTCATATCACTCAATCAATTAGTAGAGAGAGGGGTATTTGTTGCTTGTGCCAATGTTTGTTTTTTTCCAGAAACTGTTGAAACAGATCCCTAATATTATGGTGGTCCTTTAGTTTGCCCCTTATACTGTAGGTAATTATTTCCAGTGCTCAAGTTGCACTATTAGTTAAGCTTCATTCTCATAGAGTGAGTTACATTTAATGTAAATTAAAGAGTTAATTAATACATTAAGTAATTAAGGTATATTCACACATGAACTCATGTGACTGATGTTGTTGTTAAAATCAGTTATTGATTAGCACATGCCTTAAATCATCATTAGCTCATAATAAAGTAATGGTTAATTTACATATTATTTTCATCATAATTTATATCATTATTTATGTACTGTCATTGAAAATATACACGTGAAATCACCTTTTGCAAATGTGACAGTGTGGTTTTGGAAATATTTCATTTAAAACACAGAGGTTGAAACTATGGTGACAACATGGTAAAGATTTTAAGCGAGACAAAGTTCAACTCTTCCCTTAGAGCATTGTGAAACACTAGCTTGCGTCATATCCAGATATACTTCTCAGGGCATTATAACTTGTTCCTCCACTCAATATATTTTCCGATTAACGACGCTTCCATACAAGATGGAAAACCACAAAATGATATGCTCCTGAGAAATATATCTTTCCATGATCTTTGCAACTGAAACTTCAGGAAATCGCTACCCATATAAAGTTATAGGAGCAGTGTGATTGAGATCTACCTGTCAAATTTCACCACCAGTAAACATTAATGATAATCATGTACTTTAGAACCAACAAAATCACACAGCAGTTTGAAAGGTTTTGATTTAGTGGCTAATTCATATAAATTCCAACACAATCTCACGGCAATTCGTAACTTTTTGATTTAGTGGCCAATTCGTATGAATTTGTACGATCTAATTCGTACATTTTCGTACGATTTGCTCATCACCCAATGACGGTTGGGTTTAGGGGTGGGGTTAGGTGCCACGCCTCCTTTTTAAAATCGTATAATTTCGGACGAATGAACTCGGACGAATGAATTAGCCACTAAACTGTCAAAACGTAAAATATTTACGTTTTCTCGTGAGATCGGGCTGATAAATTCATAATGTTCTCATTCGTACAATTAAGTATGATATGCTCATCCCCCAGTGATGTTTGGGTTGAGGGGTGGGGTTGGGTGCCACACCTCCTTTTTAAAAATCGTACAATTTCGTAAGCTCAAACTCATACAAGTTCGTATGAATTGCCCACTAAACTGACAGAACATAAAATAGTTACGTTTCCGCATGGGATCAGGCTGTTTAGAACACAATTCATGCTTCATCAAAGAAAGTTTAAAGAATTAGATGTTGATTTTTCAGAAGTTGCTACTATTTTACATACTAGGAAACAATGACTGGCCTGATTTAATTAGGTCTTAAATTTAGATGTAGATTTTTCACTTTATTCAGGTCGTTCTCTTTAAACCCTGTAGGTGGTTATGCATGACAATTCCAGTAGATCAGCAGTTTCTGAAATACTCAGACCAGCATTTTCTGGCACCAACAACCATGCAGCATTAACGTCATCTGACATTAAAGCCAAGCAACCATGCAAGTCACTTAAAACACATTTTTTCCTCTATTCTGATGCTCAATGTGAACAAATGAATACCAAATTCAACATTAATCCAACATCTGCACAACAACCTTACCCATGCTGAATGTACTTTTACATGGGAAGCTACATGTACTGCACTTTGACATGTTTCTTATACACAAGAAGTCAAACAGCTTGGCTGCTTGGATATCTGCATTAAGCAGGCACACTTAATCATAAAATGCTGTACATCTGTTCAGAACACAATTCATGATTCATCAAGAAAAGTTTAAAGAATTTGATGTTGATTTTTTTTAGAAGTTGTTACTATTTTGCATACTAGGAAACAATGACTGGCCTGACTTAAATTAGGTCTTCTATTTAGATTGAAATATTTTCACTATTATGCATGGTTATGCATGACAATTCCAGTAGATCAGCAGTTTCTGAAATACTAAGACCAGCATTTTCTGGCACCATGCAACATAAAGTCATCTGACATTAAACTTTAAAGCCAAGCAACCACGCACGTCACATTTCCTTTTTTCTATTCTGATGTTCAATGCGAACAAATGAACACCAAATTCAACATTAATCCAACATCCGTAACACCATAACCTTAATTTACCCATGCTGAATGTACTTTTACATGGGAAGCTACATGTACTTTGATATGTTTCTTATCAAAGTCAAACAGCTTGGCTGCTTGGATATCTGCATTAAGCAGAATAATAAAACAATAATAATTAATAGTAAAATGGTGTACATCTAGATGAAATCGGGGCTCAGAAGTGATCACTACCACAATGTTTGGCAAAATTAGAGGAAACTGAGCTCCCTATTACCCATTTCACAAGCATTTCCCATACAGACAAATAACATGCCTCCAAACCATGATGCAGCTATGGTCCAGATGTCAAGTAAAGCCTGCAAACACACTGACTGAAGACAGAGCCAGATTGTGTCTACTGAATGGCACAGTTCATCCTGAGGGTATATGTCTAAAATAAACTAACAACCTCCACCCTATAAATACTTTACCAGAATAAAACCTTTATAGCAGATTTATTTTTCATGCTTCAGTGCTTTTGAATAGAAGTGAAGCTTTTGGCTTTTTGACTCGTCAAGGATCTTTGCACTGTTGCTAGTGCTATTCTCAAATTAACTCAAACTGTTTATGTTTCTGGGAATTCACAAAAGCAGTAAATTATTTACTGTGATCTGCAAGTTCACACCCTTTTGACTCCGAAGGTTTGCTTTTCTGTCATGTTTTTTATTCAGAAAATCTTACGAGTGTTTATCTATCAGCATCTTTTTGTCCTTTGCAGTGGAACAGACCAAACTCTTTCTCTCAAACATCTCTGGCAGTCTCTCGGAGACTTCCTGCTGTGTTAAAACGCTCTCAATTTTTGCCATTATACTTTTTTAAATGCTAGTTTCCTTCAATTGGGGGTTATTATTCATAACTCGCACAAAACACGTTTGTTGACAAAACATCAAATCACATGGTTCAATGCTTACACAAACAGCCACATGAAACATTTATAGTAAATACTATAATGTTTTTGAACCATAATATAGTAAAGCATTTGAATTCATCTGTTGTGGTGATAAAACCATTCATTAATTCATTCATTTTCAGCTTAGTCCCTTTATTAATCTGGGGTCGCCACAGCAGAATGAACTGCCAACTTATCCAGCATGTGTTTTACGCAGCAAATGCCCTTCCAGGTGCAACCCATCACTGGGAAACACCCATACACACTGGGAGAATAAACACAACAACCATAGCAATACAAACAAATGACCAATACGGTAATAACTTTCCCACAAGCTATATTAAACTACAATACTCCACAGTTTACTGTAGTAATGTATACTGCAGTATTATTTAATTCTAAAGTATGGTGTAGCATTCATTAACAAAGTGTTATAAATACAGTATAATACATTTTAATATATTATGGTTCAAAAACAGAAGTATTTACAATAAATCACTGTTGTATTTTTTCATGTGGGTACTTCAGTAGTAATATTGGTTATTATATGAGAACTAAAATGGTATCTTTCCTTCTGATAGTCTGGAACATGAATGAGATCAGTACTGCTTTTACTTCTAGCCTGGATTTTTCAGCAGATGGGCTATGGTAGGAAAAATCTGGCTGAATTATGTCTGCTCAGTTGAAAAATATGGATTTAGTGACTTTCACATTTAGCTGTTTGTCATTAGAAGTTGTACGTCGTCCAAGCTGTCTTATATTTACAAGATGAAGGCTACATGAGTATCAAAACTGTCATAAATTCAAATTTCATTGGCACCAGAAGCCTAGTGGTTAAGCTAGTTAGTTAACTTTAATTGTCCCTGTAGGGTAATTTTATTTACAGCATACACTCAAGAGACCTCTGACATTTTACATTTGGCATATATATATATATATATATAAAAGCATAGTGTCCCTACTCTAAATAAATATCCAGTCTACTGGCTGTTTGATAAAGAATGTCTCTCATCATTGACAATCATGATAGCCTTATTTAGTCTTATTTTTAAAACTATCAATGCTTTTTAGTTTTATTCCCAACTTACTGGTTGTTGTTACTACCTTCCCCAGTGACCTCTTCTGAGCCTCAGAAGCATTTCCATACCAACAGATTGCACAAAATGTTGCAATACTTTCAATAAAAGCACTATAAAACATGATCAACAATGTGTTGTCAACATTAAAAGACAGTAAGTGCGCCAACATATACTGAAGCACCATGATGCTCAAGGCACCCGAGTTCGATAGCTCAAGGTCCTGTGCTGATCCTTTCCCTCTCTCTGCTCCCAATGCATTCTTGTCTGTCCTCCACTATCCTGTCAAAGCCCCATAAAAGCTGAAAACCCCTTAAAAAATAAATACAAATTTTAGATTTCTGAGAAACTTCTACTGAGAAACTTTTTCACTCTCATTCAAACTCATTCTCTTTTCAAACTCATTCTTTATCCACATTGTAAGGTGCATTGTGTGTTGTTTTTAACCATTTTTAAGTATATTTATTACATTTATTATGTTTATTTACTATGTACTGTAACTACAAGCAATAAAACAAACAAAACCATCTATAAGGTGAATTACATTTTTACAATTTTGATTAAAAGCAAAGTATCAACATATGAAAATAAAATAGACTTTTGCTTATTGCCTTTGATAAGGGAATGATTCCAATCCCATGAAGCACTGCTGCAAATTCAAATGATAAATTATAAAAATGACATTATATTTG
Source organism: Danio aesculapii (assembly GCF_903798145.1). Taxonomy (NCBI): domain Eukaryota; kingdom Metazoa; phylum Chordata; class Actinopteri; order Cypriniformes; family Danionidae; genus Danio; species Danio aesculapii. Next base: position 19,330,322 of record NC_079444.1, read on the forward strand.
TACATATTTATATGCAAATATTTAAGTATTTTGATTATATAAGGAGAATTTAATTGAATTATTTGCAGTGTTTCATTAATGGGTAGAGCAAAATATATATGATTGGTGAAATTTTCCATTCAGGGTGACTTGGTGACTTACAAAATCATTTAATTAAACTACTAGAATATTAGCATATTTTATCCATAATCTCCAGAAGATAAAAATGGTAGTTAAGTTACATTAAAAAAAGAACAACAAGCAATTTTATTTCCATTGGATTGTGACCCCTGGGGTGATTACGTTGATGCAGCAGATTTTATGGCACCAAGTTAAACTTTTATGGCACTCACGTACATTAAAAATAAATATACGCGACAGCTAAAGATGGGTTTGCAAGTCACTGGCATTTTTATTTTGGGGGTCGTGGGCTGAAAAGTTTGGCAACCCCTGTTAAAGGGTATAGTTTTTCAACACAAATTCCTCAATAAATACTATTGTTTTAAAATTACGTTGAATTAACGTTGAACCCATCAGTTCAACAGTCAAACACAAACGATTAACAACCTTGGAGCTCAAACCAGGTGTGTCTTTCAAGATTTAATAGTTTTTTTTTTTTAAATGTATTCAAAATGTCTTGGCAAGAACAGCATCCGCCATTATGATTACTTCCCTGTGAGGAAAATTAATGGAAAAATTAACTTCCAGAACCCAACTGTTAAGTTTTATTATTCATGCCAGGTGTGGTTATTTTTAAGCTGAAGGCTTTACATTTCCAGTGTCATCAACTTCCAGTTATTTACCAAAACAGTCTGTTATGCTGCTAAATGTGTTGCAAACTAGTGTTTATCATTGCCGTTTTAAAAAAGTATTAATATAATTGCAATCACTTTGATTCATAGCAGTTTTAGACCAAAGGTGGCTAATGAATTTAAAGTTTTACACATATAAAGCAGTTTATTCACTTTGCAATATATAGAGATGTTTACTCTTTTGCATTTCCAATATAGAACGGTTATAGATAAACTGAATTTCAAATTGAAAACAGGTGACAGAATTTAATTGTTAAATTTAATCATCTCTTTTCTGCACAGACCTGTAAAACAATAATATGATTTAATCAGATGGCTGAACATAATTCTACTCTCCATTGTATGAATGCACTCTATTCATCGTGTACATCTTAATGAAGTCTGCGAGCAAAACCAGGTCACTGTACTATTAGCATCAGAAACGTCCTTGCTTTGACTGTCACAGGCAGTAAAGCCAGTAAATATGATAAATGATGCATTTCTAAACTACAAATTAAACTGGTCTGGACATCATAATTTCTTTAACTGATTATCATAATGAAACTGGGTCAAAAAAACACCATATGGTCAGACACTTCACTTTAAATGTCACTGGAAAGGTCTCAGTGTGGCTTGACAGCTGTTGTAATAGCGCAGAGTTTATTTTGGGCTCCTTGATTCAGATCTCAAAGCCTGAAATGTTGCCTAAAGACCTCTTTCTTCCAGTTGAAGTTTGAGAGGATCTTAAACACAAAGCTTCTTCTGGGATTATAGAGATTTGCGTCATCTTTGTCCGGAGGGCTGTGCAAATTCATTTTTAATGGTTGAGTTATCCTGACCAGGCACTATCCACCATGAGGCAATTGTCCATTGAATATGCTGGTATGCGATGTAACGCAGATCTACTGTTGAAAAGTTTGGGCATATCTTTTTATAAATTCAAACTTTTTTAACTTTACCGAACCCACATTTCTGACTCGCTGCAAAGGTGGCACAGGTAATGCTACTCAAAAGTAGAATCAATACATTTACACAGCATTTATTGCATATTTAAAAACAGAGTTGGGTCAGAGCAGGCATAACTCCTGCTATGGAGAGTATGGAAGTCAGCGGTTACCGGTTCATCAACAGAAAAAGGAAACTTATTAAGGTATGAAGACACTTAGAGGGTGAGTAATTAGGGAGAACTTTTTTTATGGTGAGTTGCGCCCTTAACGTTGCACTCAACCAAAACAATAGGAACAAGGGGAACGCATAACAGATTCATAAATCCTAAGATTAACTATTAGATATACTCGACAGATTATATCTCATGTTTAAAGGTATGTAGAATTGACACCAAGTGGTTAAACTAGGTATTGCAGTCCAAATTCAAAACACAGAAGAGTTTTTTCACCCGGTCCTTCCTGTGATGAGTCCACGCAAATGCGGCAGGTTTTCAGATTGATGGCACCAACAAGAAAACGCAGGCCTGTCTATCGAGCCTATACCGTGTGTCCTAACCACATGCGATGACGTGATAAAAGGAATATTGTCCACGCTAAAGGGAGTTTTTCCTTAAATATCTGCAACAGTGACACCTGAAATTTCTATTTTAGAAATGGTTTCTTTTCTTTTTACGGCCAAACAACAACATAAATTACTAAGACAATGATCCCTTCAGGTACTGATTATGTGCGTTAAGTGTAAAATGCTACCAGCGGAAGTGTGAATTTGAGTTTGATATTTATTGCCATACTGAACATATAGTTTACCTCAAATCTTGAAAATAAAATATAACTAGCAAACAAATAGTTAGGGCTGTGACTTAAATATCAGTCACTTAGCATACACTTTTAATAATGTTTATAATTAGGCAAAATATTAATCAGACCCCCAAGTTTTTCACGATTCCGAGATCACAGAATCCAATGCAAAATCAAAAAAAGTCGAAAAGTTTTGTGATCTTGCAAAATTCTTAATTTGAAGACAAAATAATCGCAAAAAAAAATGTAAAAAATCTCATAAAACATCCAATTCCAGTGGGGTAAGCTTATGAAGCGCGATTGATTTACATGTGAAGTCAAAGCAAAGATGGGATTAGGCATCCTGTGCCGTGAATTGGGCGTTTGACGTGCTTCAGATTGCAAAAAGTTATAAGCAAGCATCTAACAAACAGAGCAATGGAACAGATAGAAAAGCATGCAGCTTACAATGATGAAGGTTGATTCAAGGATGATGGAACTTATCGAATTGAGGGACAGTATTTGTGCTTTACATGTATGGCTGGTATTATGGTGTGCGTAAAATCGATAAATGTTTTCGTTTAACTTTTTTCCTGCAGTTAACGAGAGAAAATGCTCCCTGCCATTGATGAGTTTTACAGCAGTCCGTGTTTTAGGTGTATTACGGTAGGGGAAGCCCTAACGCATGTCCTGTGTAAGGTACGTGATGTCAGATGCTCCAGGGAGTGAAATCTGAGAGAAAAGTAATCTTAAAGTAATCCGCATACCATTTCCAAGGCTTCTACTGTCTTCCGGAGGGCGCATTTTCATGGCACTTAAAATGCAATGTTTTTCACCAAGGCAGCCCAGAGTGCTGAAATTTAATTGGGTAAAATGGCAGTGGGCAGTTTCAGAGTTACATAGATCAAAACAAAGACAGACAATCCAACACAGAATTCACATTTTCAGGGAGAATAACTGACTTTAGCAGAATTTTTCAGATAAAGAAGCATGTTTACTTACCATGGTTCTTAAATGTCTGCAAACATACTGTGGCGTTTCAGCCTGATCTCACGAGAAAACGTAAGTATACAGCACCTTTTACAACTATAGATTCATCAGATTTAATGGCAAATGTAAAAAGGACCAGCCAAAGAACTTTTGTGTATTTTTGGGTGTCTTGTTGTTAAGTCTTTTATTTTGTAGTTTAGTCTAGTCTTCCTGACTTGTTTCCCTCTTTCACTTGTGCTCTTTTGGATCATATGTTATGTTTTCATTGGTTCCCTGTATTTTGTGTCACATTCTGATTGGTTGTTCTTACTCATGTGCCAATTTCCCATTGTTTCATGTCATGAGATTACATTTGTCAGAGAGATATAGCACTCATGTTGCCTTAGTCTTAGTTCTTTGTGATATGATTCAAGTTTTAAAAAAAATCACATTCTTGTCTGAAGAAACTATTAAAAGTAGTGATGGGATAAACAAAGCTTTATAAAATGAACCAATTGCTTCACAAAGGATTCAATGTTTCGAAACATTCTAAACCCCATATGTTAGGGAAACCTGCTTGTCAACATCATGCAAATCCAACAAAAAGTCAAGGCAAAACATGCATTAAAATAGGCTTTTTCAAATACACTTCAAATATTAAATTGAGATGCACTTAACAGTTATTATCTAATATTTTTAAATATTAAGTGTCTGATAATATGCATTCTTTTAACCATTTTCAAGTCATATATTGTTTGTTCCACTGTGGGCTCTATTAAACAGTGCAAGAAAAGACTATTAAAGGTGCAGTATGTCAGTTTGACACCCAGTGGTTGAACTAGATATTGCACTCCTGGATCAAAACAAACCCAAGCGCAGGTTGCCAGATTGAGGACAGGAGCAAGTGATTTAAACCATGATCTCAATAAAAGCAACAGCACGCGATAGAATGAATATTCTCCATATTAAAAAGGAGTTTTTGTCCCAACCAATACCTTGAATTGATATATTTGAAACGGCTTCTATTTCTCACAGGTGAACAACTAAAAACTATGATAATGATCACCTCAAGTAAACCTCATGTGCTTTACTCAGTGTTAAATGCTAACAATGTGAGTTTGAATGCCAGTTTACATGACATTTATTGCCATACTACTGAAAGCAGAAGCAGATAGTTCACCTCAGATCTTGAAAATAAAATAAACCGTTTGAAATTTAACTTGCTTGTACATTTAATAATGTTAAAGAGGTTTAATATATTAAATAGATTATAAATCTTAAGATTTCATGAGTGAGTTAATCTTCTGTTCTTCTGAATGGCTTTATTTAAATTCCTATCGTGTTTTGTCTGGTGCAAACAGCCAAATTGCTTATTAATTGCTTATTGCTTCTTACCAAATTGTTGTTAGTTTGGACACTGGGTTATGTAACCTGATCATCTAATGTTTACGTTCAGAATATATTTATATCATTTGCTATTTAATAACCTCATGTGGAACTGTGAATCTGTGTCTCATTTCAGAGTCTGCTACTGTCCACCAGAGGTCGCATTTCTGTCATGGACGCATGCTTTCAGAGCCTTTCTGAATGAATGAATGATCCACCAAGGCAACTGGTGGTGCTGAAATATAATTGGTTAAACTGTCATTGGGCAGTTTAAAAATTACCAAAACAAAGATATGTATTCCTGACTTCAGCATTGTTTTTAGATAAACAAGTATGTTCACTTGGCATGTTTCTTAAATATCTGTAAACATATTATGGTATTTTTAACTTACATAGAGCACATTTAACTATTATTATTCCTTTCGGTTTCACAAATGTTACATTAAAATGGCTACAAACGCATAAAACTAATTTGAGATCAGGTTAAAAAGAAGAAGAAGAAGAAGAAGAAGAAGAAGAAGAAGAAGAAGAAACCTATTCAGTTATCCACCACTGGGGAGAATGATTGAATTTTTTAAACAAATTCGAAACATAAGTATAATGACATGACAAATCCCCATTTGCTGAAATCACATGACCTTGCCACTTTCTCTGCTCGCTGACTGGTCCAAGATGCATTATGGGATCCCTGGTTCTCATAAGTCAACTACTGTTGTATTCACAATCAAAGGGCCAAAACAAGAACACCTCTAGGTAATTGAACGGTAATTAGTTAGATGTGAGCTTTAACATTAAAACAGTGCAACGACTGACGCAGTTTCACAAGAATGCAAGTACAGACAGGAATGCATATTGAGAAATGGCTTATTTTAGTTTTAAGCTAGCACAGAGCAGCCTTGACTTGGCAGCTTTAGAGTACAGTACGTATGATGAAATTGTGTCCCATGTTTTTTATTGCAAAAAAAAAAAACACATTCTAAGCCAAAGATATTAAAACTTTTTTCGTCAGTTAAGGCCTAATTAGGGTTTAGGCGCATTTAAACCCATTTCTGCATTATTCTGGCAGGGTGACCAGAATAACAGAACACTCAGCTCTTTGAAAGAGAAAAAGTCATTAAGATGCAAGATCCACAGAAATACGGCACACGGAGTCTCATCATCTCCTTACTCTGCTGTTTCGAGGGTTCAACTACACCATAAATTTCCCGCCATTATTGATCCCTCATTTTTCACTCTGAAAGTAAACTACAGCATGAAAAAAAGCCTTTCACTGCCTCTCAAGCCTAGTCGTCTCAGCTTTGAGTAGGTTGTGTAATGATACCTGATAGATAAAGAGTTTCAAGGAGCCACTCTTTGTCTTCAAGTCCACCATCAATAAGAAAAAGTCAGTCCTGCTAATTCTTCCATCATTACTTTGCTTTTGTAAGGCTTCAAAGGCTGTATATGTTCATCTGCATGGCACTTAGGGGAATTACAAGAGCCAATCAGAGAATCTTTTCTACTGTCACGGGACTGCAGAGTTTGCATCAATAAAGTGCATCAGTTAGACAGGAACCTAAAAGCAAGACAGGCACCTCAATAACTCACCCTAATGTCTTTTCAATAAGACTCACTATAAGTAGTAGAAAATGAGTACTAGTACCTAATAAGTTGTATGTATTGAATAACACTGGTAGCTATAAGTAATTACTATTATCAGTTCATGAGTGTCTAATGAGTAAGTACTGGTTTCTAATAAATAAGAACTCGTATCAAATGAATAGATACTTTAGTTTATTTGTAATAGGTATGTATCTAATAAGTAAACTGTATTATCTAATTATTAAGTACTAATATCTATTAATAGGTTTTTATAGTAGTAGTTGAATGATGGATTCCTATGAAGTCAAAGGCAAACATTTGAAATCTGATGTGCACAACAGCAGAATAGCTACTAAAATGTACTAGTATCTAAGTGCTGTCTCAGTTTAACACTAAAGAAAAAGCACTACTATCTAATAAGTTCAATATCTAATGAATAATTGCTATAAAACAGCCATACTATTTTTTATTTAATGATACATGTATCTAATAAGAAGTACGATATAATAAATAAGAATGTTTCTAATGAATGAATGCTAGTATATTATAGGTACCTAAAGAATAAGTATACTGGGAGAAGTGAACGGTAGTACTTTGTGGAAAAGATAAGATACTAGCATTTAAATGTGTTGGTAGCAAATTGACACTACATATTTTACAGGTTAAATGTTAAACCAGCCTGGTATACAGTGTAATTGAATAGATTTTTTTCTCTCTCTATGAGTGAAGTTTATTTATAAACTAATTTCAAGAGGGAGGATCACGTGCTTATGATTGATCACAGCTGATCCCATTTTAGCTTTCATATGATTTACCAATCAGGCGAATCCAAACACACATGTATCTGAGCAGAATGTATCTGAGCTCAGTTTAGAGCTTCACGGCAAAGGCTGTGAATACTTATGTACATGTGTTTTTTTTAGGTTTTTTATTTTTATTTTTGCAACAATTTCAAAAGATCTTTTTTTCACATTGTCATTATGGGGTATTGTGTGTAGAATGTTGAGGAAATAAATGAATTGAATCCATTTTGGAATAAGGCTGTAACATAAAATATGTGGAAAAAGTGAAGCGCTATGAATACTTTCCGGATGCACTGTAAATAACCAGATTTTCCTACCTTAATCATCTTCGCCTTGAAGAATCCCCCATCCACCCCTACTCCTCCCCCTCTTTCCTAGATTAATCTAGGACAGGGTGGCACAGTGGCTCAGTGGTTAGTACTGTTGCCTCACAGCAAGAAAGTCACTTGTTCGAGTCCCGTCTGGGCCAGTTGGCGTTTCTGTGCAGAGTTTACATGTTCTCCCCATGCTCCCGTGGGTTTCTCCTGGGTACTCCGGTTTTCTCCCAGAGTCCAAAGACATACGCTTTAAGTGAATTGAATAAACTAAACTGGCACAGTATAGAAGTGTTTTAGTACTAGGCAATCCCCGCATAGCCATATGCTGGCATGGTTGGCGGTTTATTCTGCCATCACAACTCCTACTAATCAAGAAATAGACCGAGCGAACAAATTTGGGGAGCTCTCGAGACCTACCTGAGCTCAGACTCCCCTCTTTCCTGATGAAACGGATCTTAAGGATCTTCTGAGCTCAGGGCTCTCTCCCGGGACAGCATGCCAAACATGCTTTATTATCAATCATCAGCTAAATCCCTGCTCACACTGTGAGATTTTAGCTACGATTTGTCATCTGAGACAAATTTGGCAAATTTTAAAAGATTCCTGAAATCCTAGGCCAAAATTGGTGGTCTTTAATCGTTGGTCTGACATGTTCACAGACAGCCGCATAATGCCCGTTGCGATCAGAGTTTCCCTCCGATGAAGTTCTGGCAGTGTCAGAAGATTTCAGACACTTTCCTGCAGTGTGACAACAGCTGCTGTGAGCATCAATCTAAGAACCAATAGGAGCTTAGAATTTGATGACGCTACAATTCAAATGACTGCGGGGAAATGTCAAAACAGTTTGTTTCTTCCTGGTTTTACTATTGAGACTGTGCAAAATTTTATTATATATATATATATATATATATATATATATATATATATATATATATATATATATATATATATATATATATATATAAATAAATAAATAAAACTTAGTAAATAAAAGTACAAAAACGAGGTGGTTCTCCCCAAGGGAATCAAAGAGAACATTTATTAATATGGATTTTTTTGATACAAACGCACACTATTTAAAGGTACCGATCCAGCTTTAGTACCATTTCTGTAGGATCTAGACGTGCACAATATTCAATTGTTTTTTGTTTGTTTGTTTTTATTAAGGAATAATAATTTATGCAGGTTTTGACAGCTAATATGCCGGTGATTTGATGCTTCTCAAAAGTTGCAGACGCATTTACCAATATCAAAACTATGCAAAATTCAATTGAATTCCTTACGAAATTAAAGAAATTAAAATAGGCCTAGGCTATAGTAAAGAAAATCCAATCTAAAATGTCAAACTCAATAAATTGCTAAATACTCTTGACACATGAAAGTGTAAAGCCTGCAGCTCACAACAAATGTGGAAAGTTATTGCGTATCATATTTAACAAACCGTTTACTACGAATTTTATTTAATTTTGCTCACATGGATAATTAAATATTAATCAGATGATGTCATTACGCTGCTGTGTCGTCAGCCAATCGTTGCATTGCTGATCATGATTTCGAGGATCGATAGATCTGTCCTTCACAACACACACAGCGATCTCAGATCAGCTCATGCAGACATTTTTATTTGATTCGCGGACTTGTTTGAAGAAACAAATTAGCCAGAGATCCGTTATCAAGAGTTAAAGATCCAGGATCTGCCAAATCATCTTAGATCATTTAAGTGAGGTATGAAGAACGGGCCCCAGAATTACCAAAAATAAAAACGCACAGTGTGAACCGGCCTTAAATGTGAACTCTTGAAATGTTTTGAAGTGTCAAATTTAAAGGTGAGCAAACTTTCAATGAGGATGACCAAAAGTCTAATAGGTTTATAACAACATTCAACAGAGTAAATGATAACCGAATTGTCATATTGGTGTGAAATAACCCTTTAACAACACCTTTTGAAACTCACACAGGTTGGAAACACCATATTTTGGGGTGAACTGTTCCTTTAAACACTCACTGTAAACTCAGCGTGATGTAGGAGTGATAACCCCGAACCTTTGCATTTGGAGAAATGAGCAAATTATTGTTCTTTCGGCATGGGCTATTATTATAATTACAGAGGGAATTTTTGTGCGTCTGTTCAGCCTGCATCCAATGAGCAGAAAAGCTTCATGGTGAGTGAATGCGGGGGAGGAAGGTCATAATTGGCCTGTGAATAGATTTGTCATTAAGAGGCGCAGTAGGGGAGACCTCATTCATGGTCCTCCTGCGACACATCTGTCTGATTAAGCGGGTCAATAAGCCAGCGCATCGTCAAATTTGACTGTCCTCACCCCTTTCGGTGATGCCACTTAATGAGAATTAAAAATAATCTTGACATGGATATTTTCTGTGCTTTGTTAAACTAGTTCCAGCGCTAATCAAAGATGGGGATTCTGTGTTAATGGAAAAATGATGGATCACCACAATATTGATTGGAAGTCCAATTATATCTTTGGGATTGGGTAAACTGATAAGCCATGTAAAGGTAAATCAACATTTATGGCATGTGTAGGCCTATTGGTTTCAGATGATGCATTCTAGAGGGAAGTCAATGAAAATTAGACACTTTTATCATAAAAGGTATACCTGTTTAGCATTTAGAAATGTAGCAAAATGTCTATTGGGTCTGCTGAAACTGACGGTCATGTTCCATGCATTTATTTTCCTTCAGCATAGTCCCTTTATTTATCAGGGGTTGCCACAGTGGAATGAACCACCAACTACTCCAGCATATGTTTTACACAGTGGATGCCCTTCCAGCCGCAACCCAGTATTGGAAAACACCCATACACTCTCGCATGTGAGCATGAGAAAATACATCTTTGACAACATTTTTAGTAGTCAATAATGTTTCAACTATCATGCCGACTAACTGTTTCCAACTCAAACAAGTCGCTTTCAAAAGACACAGACAACTTTTAATTCATAGATTTTTTTAAATAGGTTTTTACGGTGTTCGTTATCTCTAGAATCCACCTAGATGAGCATAAGATATACTAAATGTCTGCTTATCATTATTTTTTTAAATATTAAATAAAATGTTATAAAGTTCAACCATATTTTTTGATGTTCATTAAACCATCTAGTTGACTATATTTCAACTGTTTTAAATAATGACTGCTAAAGTCATTTAAATAATGACTGTTTTAAATAATGGTTTATGCTACACAGCATTGTGGGTTTACAAAAAATAAATAAATAAAAAATAAATAAATAAAAATAAATAAATAAATAAATAAATAAAAAGAAATTAAAGAAACATAATCCTGTTGCACTACTACACTTGTTTTTTTTTTTTGTTGTTGTTTTTTTTTTTACACAATAAAACCAAAATCATCTTAAATGAGATTCTAAAATATTTCATGGCACACTTCAAAAAAAGAAAGATGATTTAGTGTTCAAAATGTTTTATTTTGATTATGTTTTTAAATAAATTGGTCTTACACTTCATATTTTCAGATTTTTCATAGTGTATGAATTTGTAACGAAGGTTCTTAGGCAGTATTAGAATCCATAAGCAGAAGTTTTATTAAAGGGTTTAGGCAGAGACTTCAGTGAGTAAACAGGCGGAAAGTCAGCAACACATAAGCAGTCCAATCCAGTCAACAAACACAGGGGCAAATCTAGACGACGTAGTGAGAGTGCGGGCAGAGGTTCAGTATAACAACAAACAGTCCAAAACAGAGCAAGAGGGCAAAGACAGATAACGTACTTGATCAAGGCAGGCAGGGTCATACGCAGGCAGGCAGGGTCATACGCAGGCAGGCAGTTATGAAAGTCTCTTGGAAACCGCTTGGTAGTGCAGGTAGACTGGTAATACTTCGCAAAGAAGCATGGCCTTAGCTCTCACTGAAATACTACACAAACAGGAAGTGACAGCAGAGGGAGCGGAGCTGAGTCAGTAGAGGGGCGAAGGCTCCCTCTGCTGGCGTGGCGTTAAATCCGGTACTTTTACCATAAACCGACATATGAACCATTTGATAGAGGCTGATATTTTGGAAATCATGGGATGTGTTGAAAAAAATGCATTGAGTTAAGGAGTTAAGAAATGCAATGCAAAAAAATTCATGGTGGGGCAGTTAAAGGGTTAAAATGACCTCAACCAGAAAGTGCCTGTCATTTCAAAACTTATTGTCTTTCTATTCTTTCTTTCTATGAAAGCATCCGTTCAGGTTTTTCTGTGAAATATTAACATGATGCTCACAAGGGTGACTCACCTCTGAAACACATTTTAGCTTCTCATTTCAGACTTCTTTTCGAGTGTAGCGAGATCATTCGTCTGGTGGGGAGTAAAAACACTGACCCACGGTTACCTGGACTGAATCGAAAAAAGTCTTTTATTTTGGTTCAAAACATGTCAAGTATTGCTCTGAGAAGACATTTTGGTGTGTTTGATCACATTCAGAGGCTGCGAAGTTCAAAACTGACAGAAATTCAAGCAGTGAAAGACTGAAACTGTTAATGTGATGCTAGGTTAAAGCTTTAGCTGAACTGTGATACAACTCACATACTGTATTATCCCTTCAAAATATATATATATATTTAGATATACAACTTAATAGATATGCACTTAAAAGTTGCTGAAGGCCAAAGCTACAGCAGCTTTTACATGTATGACTTAAATAACAGCTACGTTTAGCCAGATGCTAACACTTACAAGGAAATACAAAACAAATGACACAAGAAGCAACCCAGCAAGCATTTTTTTATTTTGAAAAGATCTCTAATAGATGTCTAATAGGCATCTAAACATCTTAGCTAAAACAAAGCTACATTTTGGCTGTCAGTGAAAATCTAATAGACGTCTAAGAATAGGCCAAAACTAGACTAGTCATCAAACAAACAGAAATGAATGACTACACATATAAAGTCTGTGTAATCTGTCTATTTGATGACTAGTCTAGTTTTGGGCTATTCTTAGATGTCTATTGTTTTAGCCAAGCTGTCTACGTTTAGATGTCTATTAGATGTCTATTAAACACAAAGTTGTTTGTTGGCAACTGTGTGATGGTTGTACATTACACCTAGAAATGGAAATCATAATGGACTTTGAACTGAATGATTCAGTTTGTTTTCCTGATTTTAATTCCAGTTGTACCAGTAGTAATATATAAATATATAATATTCATAAGAGTCATTTGAGATTCATTTGTTTATGAATCAGACTACATTACTCTGTATGTTTGGTGTTATGTGTAACGAACACTAGCTAACAACAAGCTCTCATTTCCATTTTAACTTACAAAACTATTGACCTTATTCTTCAATGCTGAAGTGTGCTAGTATTTGTGATTGGTTTAGAACTTCTCATTCAGCTGTTCTTTCCTTCATTACGTCCTTTGTTCATTCGTTTGTTCATTCCTTCATTCCTTGGTTTGTCCTTCCTTGAATCCTTCCTTCATTCATTTGGTCCTTCCTTCCTTCATCAGTTTGGTACTTCTTTCCTTCATTCGGTCCTTCCTTCCATTCCATGTTTGGTCCTTCCTTCATCCGGCCCTTCCCTCCATTCTTCATTCGTTCTCTTTAGTGATTGTTTAAAGCTGTTTGGTGATTTCCCATGTCTTGATGTTGTTCAGTATGATGTGATTTACTTTCTATGTGTGATTTGATTGGACAGGAATCGCAGGACGGATTTTTCTACTTTAGTAATCCCCATAGACAAGAAAGAAATAAAGTAGTGACTGCAGATTGAAAAAAACTACTCCTTTACAGTAACTGGAGTATTTGTAATTTGCACCACTGCATGTTAGTGAAAATTGTATTGAATATGAATTTCGGAGAATGTCTGATAAGTAACATTTATTAGTGATTCATTGATGTTTTCTGTTTATTTACACATAAACTGCATTATGAGACCTTGATCTTTGCTCTGACTGTTTTTTATGTCAAACATTTAACAAAGTGGCTTTTATTGACATTTTAGTAGTTTCAAATTACATATTGGAGTTATGAAAACTACAAAAACAGGTCAACGAGCTGCCAGTACTTTTTCTGTTATTTCTACTAACATTGTTTTCATATACGTGCTATTTTGAAACATATGCTGAAGTGTACTTGTCCTACTAGACATACTTGTAGTGTTTACTATAAGTAAGTGAACTGGGCGTCTCTTGACCAGTGTGGTGCATTAGCACACATGCAGGGGAGTCCAGCATCTGTACTGAATGATCTGACCCCACAGGCTTCATCCATTAGCTCTAATGTGCTTCGCTAGTCCATTTAGCCTGCTCACCCCCACCCCCACACTCGCTCCATCTCTCTCTCTCTCTTTCCCTGATCATTTTCTCGCTCCATCTGACTTCTCCTCCAGGATACAGAGAGAGAAAACAGAGACCGGCTCTTTTTTTCTCTCCTGGGTCTGTGGAGTCTGGAAGACTGAAAGAGTGGGAGAGAGAGAAAAGACAGAAACAAAAGGAGATTCTGAAAGGATGTTCAAGCCTAAACTCGACTCAAAGAGCAAAGAAAGAAGAAAAACTGGAGAAAAAATAGACTACAGAGGCTGTTTAGAGGCCAGGAAAGTCAGAAGCAAGCCACCCTTAAAGGAACAGATCACCCAAAAAATCTCTGTCTGTCTGTCTGTCTATCATTCTATTTTTCTGTCAGTGCATCCATCCATCATTCTATTTTGTGTCTGTCTGTCTGTCTGTCTGTCTGTCTGTCTGTCTGTCGTCTGTCTGTTTTTCTGTCAGTGCATCCATCCATCATTCTATTTTCTGTCTGTCTGTCTGTCTGTCTGTCTGTCTGTCTGTCTGTCTGTCTGTCTGTCTGTCTGTCTGTCTGTCTGTGTTTGTCCATCCATTGTCTGTCATTCTGTTTTTCTGTGAGTGTATCCTTCCATCATTCGTCTTTGTGTTTGTATGTCTGTCTGTCCATCTTTCTATGTATTTTTTTCTGTCTGCCTCCTTGTTCTTCTATGTATTTGTCTGTCTGTTCTCTATCTGTCTGTCTGTATGTCTGTCTGTACATCTGTCTGTCTGTCATTCAGTTTTTCTGTCAGTGTATCCATCCATCATTCTTCTTTGTATTTGTCTGTCTGTCTGTCTGTCTGTCTGTCTGTCTGTTTGTTTGTCTTTCTATGTACTTGTCTTTTCTGTCTGTCTGCCCATTCTTCTTTGTATTTGTCTGTCAGTCCTCTGTCTGTCTGTCTGTCTGTCCATTCTTCTATGTATTTGTCTGTCTGTTCTCTGTTGGTCTGTTTGTTTGTCTGTCTGCCCATTCTTCAATGTACTTGTCTGTCTGTCCTTTTTCTGTCTGTCTATCTTTCTGTCTGTCTGTTTTGTCCTTTTATGTATTTGTCTGTGTGTCCTCTGTCTTTGTCAGTCTGTCTGTCTATGTCTGTCCATTCTTCGTGAAGTTTTCAAACTAATTTCGAGAGGAGCACGTGATATGATTGACCGCAGCTGGCCACTCATTTACATTCACTAGTTAGCCAATCAGATTAACCCCAACTCACTATAAGTAGCCTAGCTAGAACTACTCTCTTATCTTCGTTTTCCGAAGAAACTAACGACAAGTCCGCTCCAGCTCTTCCGAAAGCTACTCACGGACAAACCAACCTCCTACTATTTTTAATCATCATCATCATCATATCGTCGTCAACTACAACGAAAACAACAACAACAACAACAACAACAACGGAGGCGACGGAGATCACAACAGCGCAGCAACGGGCAAGAAAGAAAGCTCCGCGCTCCCTGAAACATCAGCCCCATCTCAACAACACCCAGCTCAGCCTGGAAGTCTGCCCGAGACTGAGGCTCCAGTAAGAGGCCAAAGGCCTAGCTACTCCAGCCGGAGCACAATGTTTTATACAATCCTCATCTCCCGCTACTTCAAACCGCCACGTACCTTCTCCAGCGTCATCCTACGTCTCTCGTATCCAACAAACGACAGTCACAGAACTCCTCCAAACTCCTAGACGCCGGAACCACAAATTCCATACTGCTGCAATAAACCCGAAAAGACCTTACGAATCCACGTCTTCACTGACTCCGCCCCCCTAGGACATTACAACCACACGCTCCTGCACGCCCCCTAAACACTACGTACTACAGCCTACAACACTGCGCCACCCCAGGCCACCAAAGAAAGCCCTAAAGCAATCTCGGAATCTCCCGGACAATAACGCAACTCTTCTAGCCTGCAGCTCCCCAATCCAGTGCAAACTCCAGCCCTCCTCTTCCAGCAATCCTTACCACTCAAAACCCTCTTCAAGGAGAACCCTCGCCAAATCTCCTACATTAACCAGCTCATAAGAATTTTCCACCCTAAGATCCACCGGCTACGTACCCGCCCATCTTCCCTGCTAAAGACAGTATCACAGCTCTCCCTCCTCTCACTTCTACACACTTGCTACTACTGCGGCGACACGCACGCCGTCAGCCAAGTCTAAAGAAACAAATTACTTGTCAACATTTAAATCTTTATACTGTTTTACGTTTGCACCCTGACCTAATTTTTCTGAATTTCTCATTCCAGGTCTGTATAATGGATCCAAGCCCGGTATCTTGGCGCTCCCTTCCCAGCCCTTCACCAACGCTGAACCAGAAATCACAGAACTATTATAGAGAAAGAGATCGACAATAAATTCATGTTCGATCCCCTCATTCTTGCTGCGTCAAGCACATTCACATTAGCCCTACTGAAATGGGCATTAGAACGTTTCTAAAAACGTCTAATAACGGATCTTTCATCTTATAATTCCGCCTTTTTCAGCACTATTCACCACGCCGAACGAAGATGCCTTAATTACCACGCCATAAACCAAGAAATCTCTTTAATTAATCTAATCTGCTGCAAGCTTGGCTCGCAGTCGACATCACCCCCGCCTTTTAAGTCATTCCTGATATCTGGTATCTCTGATTTCTGGCATTAATCAGACAATACAATTCTACTTCGCAGTCTGTCTAACATTCGGACGCAGAAGTAACCACATTTATACTTCAGAAAATATTTGCGGGATTCTCGCCAATAACTACGGCGTTCGCACGTAGTTCATCTACTAGATGTTTACACGTATCTCTTAGTGACAGAGATATAAGTTCTGAAGATATAATATATCTGAAGATATAAGAAAATTTAGTGACAAGTCTTTCTAATATTGGCATTTCCATCATGGAAGAACCTCCGGCTCAAGCACTTCTATAAAAATTCCTAAGCATCAATTTGGATTCGCAGAATTGCATACATGCATGCATACCTAAACAAATATATTGAAATTTAGTTCCCTTGTATATTCTTGAAGAGAAAAGATTGCGCTAAGCACAAACTGTCCATTTTAGGACATCAAAACTCACACGCGCATTATCCTGCAGGGACGCCTTTTCGTCACTCACCTCCTTCAACTCGCAGCATCAGTCCCCGGATTAGATGAGAATATATCTCTATCCGATCTCGGCCATAACACTCGTCGCGCACCGGAGGCACCGCTCAGAGCGGCGACGGGGTGCGCACATGACAAGGGAAAAGAGTCCTGAATTGTGACTAGGCACTGCGGACAGCCCCCGACGCGCACCCTGATAGAACATATGTTCAGAATCCTAAATGCATGGCGCAACGCAGCACGTCACCGAACAGCGCTTAGGCGTGCGACCGGCTTATGCTTTCCTTCCTAAGCGCTGGAATTGCTGCCCACTCATTCATAAACGATCCAATTTCATACTCAGTTCATATCTTTAATACACAGACGCCGCCCCCGCCGTAGGCTTAGAGGGATGTTATCAGGACTGCCGACGCGCTACCAACGGACCATATCGCGGAGAAATTAAGTCCGCCTCCAAAATTCTCAATTACTGTTACAATGAAGCCGCTGTCCACTGCACTAACAAAGGCGTTATCATTATCATTATCACAACTGTTGTACATGTTCCTAATTATATAAGGAAATTGCTGATTCCATTTCTTGCTTTTGTTTCTAGAAACTGGTACCAGAAGCAGAGCCGCACCTGACCTCATCCCTCCTTTGAAGATGACATTCCCACATACATGATTTGCATCAACACCCATAAATACATTTTAGGAAGTAACCCCAGAAAGGATACCTATCCTTGCATACAGATCACACTCTAGATGCAATGTTTATTGTTTTTATGAGTTTCTCAGATGTTGTGAAATTACAGTAACATCTAATTTGATCCCAACATCCACCCCACCATCACAGATCTAACTTTGATTGATGAGGAAACTATCAATCAAGATAAACAGATCAATCCAGAAAGGATAATGCATCTACATATTCAATATTCCCTCCCCCACAAGCCATTCCAAATACTCCTAGCATACATACACTATAAGAAATGCTAAGCTTAAGTCCCCCTGCCCCCCCTTTTTTCACAGATGACTCACACCACCCAGTGACACGCTTTTGGTTCCAAAAACACATCAAAGCAGTCCTCCACCATTCAGGCTTCCCACCAGGATCATACTCCAGTCACTCATTCAGAATAGGAGCCGCCACCACAGCTGCACACAAAGGGCTATCTCAACAACACAAACAAACACTAGGAAGGTGGTCTTCCGACGCCTTCAAATCCTACATTCGACTCAGTCATAGCCATCTAAAGGAAGCCCAAAGGACCCTCACCAGCAGACACCTTAAACCCAGCGGCCAAGGGCACGAGCCCAATCCAGGGATAAGCCTAGACACAGCCATCCCAGCTCCCAGAGGGCTGAGGAGCTCCTCAGCCACCCAAGGGCGCGGGCACGACCCAGCCACCTAACCCTCCTTTCTTCCTTCTGGCTCTGAGTCGCACTCAGCTTTCTCTCCCTATTCACGCACCTAACTCCAGCAGGAGTTTTTCCCGCCCAGGCACCCCCTGTCACTCCGCCCCCCCCTGGCCGCTGCCACAGAAGTCTTCACCACCCCTCCACCTTTCCCTGACTTCTGTAGGACCCTGCCCCCCACATGGCTCTGACTCCCGCAGGAGTGTTACCCCGAGCTTCGGTTCCCGCAGGAATCATCTCACAGCCCCTCCCCCAACCCTAGCTTTTACATATTATAAGTCATTTTAACATGACATATAATATTGCCTTTTATTTTTCTCTCTGTTTGATTTTATTTATATAAATTCATATCTATATGCACCCACGCATATAAATATTAATTTATATATAGCGCTGCCACCATCACGCTCTGTTCCCGCAGGAACACCCCCAGAGCACCAATTCTGCCCGTCACCCTCCAGCAGGAGTCTTCACCTCCCCCTCATCTCTCCCGACTCCTACTGGAGCTGGCCAAAATAGCTCAACCAACCCCGAGCTGTGACACGAGCACGAGTCACGTCACCAACCCTCCCCGGCCCTAGCTCATTTTATTTTCTTATACATTTATTTTACACATTTACCTTTCATTTATTTTATTTAATTTATATATATGTATATATATATGCACCCTCGCATATAAATATACATTTATATATAGTGCCGTCACCCTCAAGCTCTAACTCCCGCAGGAGTGGTCCCGAGCATCGACCCCCGCAGGGGTCATCGCCCAACTGCCATTCACCCTTCAGCTGGGGCATTCACCTGCCCTTCCTCTTCCCGACTCCAGCTGGAGATGGCAAATACAGCTCTATCTCCCGCAGGAGTGTCCAGGAGCTTCGACTCCCGCAGGAGTCCAAAAAAAAAAATTGCCCCCCCCCAAGGCACTAGATTACCCCATTATATATTTATATATCTATATATTTTCCATATGTACATATATATTTATATATAGCGCTGCCACCTCCCAGCTCTATCTCCGCAAGGAGTGTTCCTTGAGCAATTCACTCCTTTGGAGTCCATGCCCCACCCCAGCCCCCTTCACCCCCACTATCCAGCTGGAGTCCTCACTTGCCCTTCCCCATTTTTACTACCCCAGCAGGATTCCTGTCCACCCCATGGCTCTAACCCCCACAGGGGTCTCCCAGAGTCTATACTCCCGCAGGAGTATTCATAGCCCACGCCAACCCTGCTCGGGCTCCCGCAGGAGTCTGTATCACCCTTTGCTCCCACAGGAGCCCCCTTTACCTTTCCTTCTGAAAAACCACTATATCCAGCAGCCGGATATAGCCATCCAAGCCTTTTGGGGAGTTTCTTCGAATACACGGCTGCTGTCCCGAGTCTCCTGCATTTTGGGGAGCTCTCGAGAACCACCTGATCTCGTACTCCCCGCATATGCTCTATGGACCAGGCGGGAGCCCTGGGCTCACCTATCTCCGAGCTCAGGGTTCTCTCCCGGGACAGCATGCCAAACCTGCTAACAGTTGTCAAACAATATCTAAGTGTGAACTCTTGAAGTGAAGTTTTCAAACTAATTTCGAGAGGAGCACGTGATATGATTGACCGCAGCTGGCCACTCATTTACATTCACTAGTTAGCCAATCAGATTAACCCCAACTCACTATAAGTAGCCTAGCTAGAACTACTCTCTTATCTTCGTTTTCCGAAGAAACCCCCCATCCACCCCTTCTCCTCCTTTTCTTCCTCTTACCACGGGGAGCTCTCGAGAACCACCTGATCTCGTACTCCCCGCATATGCTCTATGGACCAGGCGGGAGCCCTGGGCTCACCTATCTCCGAGCTCAGGGTTCTCTCCCGGGACAGCATGCCAAACCTGCTAACAGTTGTCAAACAATATCTAAGTGTGAACTCTTGAATATGTATTTGTCTGTCTGTCTGTCTATCCGTTCTTCTATGTATTTGTTTGTGTGTCCTCTGTCTCTGTCAGTGTTTGTCTATTCGTTCTTATTTGTATTTGTCTGTCTGTTTTCTGTCTGTGTGTTTGTCTGTCTATCTATTTTTCTATGTATTTGTCTGTCTACCCCCTATCTGTCTGTTTATCCTTCAATGTATTTGTCTGTCTGTCCACTTGTCTGTCTGTCTGTCTGTCTGTCTGTCTGTCTTCCCATTCTTCTATGTATTTGTCTGTCTGTCCTCTATATGTCTGTCTGTCTGTCTGCCCCTTCTATGTATTTGTCCTATAGCATCTAGCATCTGTTGTTTCCTCTATGCATTTGTCTCTCCATCTGTCCGTCTGTCTGTCATTTTTCTGTCTGTACTTCTGGCTATTTGTCTGTCTACCCTCTATCTGTCTGTTTATCCTTCAATGTATTTATCTGTCTGTCCACTTGTCTGTCTGTCTGTCTGTCTGTCTGTCTGTCTGTCTGTCTGTCTGTCTGTCTGTCTGTCTGTCTTCCCGTTCTTCTATGTATTTGTCTGTCTGTCCTCTATCTGTCTGTCTGTCTGCCCCTTCTATGTATTTGTCCTATAGCATCTAGCATCTGTTGTTTCCTCTATGCATTTGTCTCTCCATCTGTCCGTCTGTCTGTCTGTCTGTCCATTTTATTCCATCTGTATGTCTGTCCATCTATCTATATACAGTATCTGTCCATCTGTTCATTTTTCTGTCTGTACTTCTGGCTATTTGTCTGTTTGTCCTTCTATATTCTGTCCATCCATCCATCTGTCTGACTATCTTTCCGTCCATCCACCCATCTGTCTGTTTTTTGTCTAATTGTCTGTCTATCTGTCCTTCTATTTTTCTGTCTATTTATGCAGTCTGTCTGTCTGTCTTATCTATTTTCTAATTTCTTTCCAACCATCTTTCTGTGCATCCTTCTATCTATTTGCCTGTCTGTCTGTTTGTCTGTCTGTTGGTCTGTCCAACCATTTTTTGACATCTATCTTGACTATTTTAGATGTTTGGTCCTCAACAGATTGCTGTGACATTTCTCTTCAGTATTCAGTTCATACTGTGCTGCAGGGCTACAAAGCATCCCGGGGCATCTGGATTGTGGGTTTCTGGGTATTTTTTATGTATGTGTGCACATGAGTGTGTACCACGGTCCACAGGGTAAAACATTCTCTAATCCTTCAGAAAATACTGGAATCAGCCACAGCTTCATCACACAGCTGAGAGCAACGTTCTGGATTAAAGCCCACTTGATGGATGTCACAGATTCTGCAATAAAAAACATCACCATTCCTTCCTCATATGCACATTTTCTGACAGCAGATTAGTAATATAATTGATCTTGCTTTTTTATGCGCTCAAATGACAATGGACAGGACTTCAATTTCCTCTAGGGGGAGTGATCATATAGAGCAGATTGCATGAGGTCTTAACAGTATATTACTGTATTACTGTCCGTGTGAAGTGTATTATTTTGAAATACTATGCAATTGTTGGGGATGCTAGAGATTCTAGATGCTTTAAAGAGTGCTGAATTCCCCTTCATTATAGAATAGAGGTTAAAAGCTTCCTATACAAACAATCATTTAAAGGTTATTGGCTGCTTTATAGCTCTGCAAATAATCAAATGCTGGCTGTTATATTAAATGCAGCACGTGTGTTAACATGTTTGAGTAAGATATAGAACATGAGACATACACTGTAAAACATATCAATGACAAATGAGCTAATCAAGTCTTGACAAATATGGGATTTATGTTTAACTTTTTTTATTAAAAATCATTCAAATTTATTCACTTATTTAAAATTCCACAGCGGAATGAACTGCCAACTATTCTGGCATATGTTTTAAGCAGCGGATGGCCTTCCAACCCAGTACTGGGTAGCACTCATATAACCGTTAACCATATTTAAACCTAATTTATAAAGCCTCATGAGCTGCTTTCAGTGAGTTTAATGTGATGTCAATTAATATGGCCTTTAAATTGAATTGATTCAATTTAAAAATTTAAGTTGAATCAAACCACAAATTTTTTACAGTGTAATCCAAACTGTAAAATGCATTTATTTAAAAAAAGTGAGCAAATCTGGTGACAAATGTAACGGATTTTTGTTGCAACTTAAAAATATTAAGTTCACTTAACTTAATTGTTATAATTATGCACATAGTTCATTTACATTCATTATTTTAAAGGGTACCTATTTTACCCCTTTTTTTAAATAGGGTAATTATTTTGTGTCTCCAGAATGTGTCTGTAAAGTTTCAGCTCAAAACACACATCAGATTATTTATTACAGATTTCAGAATATTGGGATTGTCTCTTCTGAACACAATGCTGTTTTTGTTCTCCCCGCCCACCATTCCCACGTGCCTGTCAGAGTGTGTCTCCATCTCCTGCAGCGTCAGATAAACAGCACAGTGACAGACATGAAGAAAACAGATCTCACATAACGTTTTTGAGAAAGACTAAGATCTTTCCCAATGCTTATTTGATGTATTTGTTGTAGAGTTAATTCAAGCCTTTTAGCAACGATGTCACACACAATGTCATTACAAAGTTCCCAAACACACAAAGCGGACACACACAGCATTCGCGTTTAACTTTGCATTGTTTTTGCACAACAAATGTGACAGGATACATGTTAATATCCACTGCTGAATTATTTTTAAAAATTCAGCAAAATTTGGATGAGAAACACAGGAGAATCCATTTTTGCTGCATTAAAGTATTTTTTAGTATAATCAATATATATATATATATATATATATATATATATTTTTTTTTTTTTTTTTTTTTTTTTTTTTAATCTGTGAAAGTATGAACGTAAAATCTTATATCGTTGTGATCACCGTCTTCTAGGCTAAAAGATGAAACCATTCCGAAAGCTATAAAACACACACAGTGACTGCTAGCCAGTTTTGAGGAAAACATGACACAGCGGGATTAGTTGTAACAGGGTGTTAAGCCACACACTATTGGACACCAATTAAACAAACCAAATTTTTTTTTTTAATTTTGAGTGTAATGTTGAGAACTTTTTAAATAAAATATGTTTTTTTTAATAGAAAATATAATTTTAATATAAAAAAATATTTTATTGTTAGTAATGCAAATTAATGCATTGTATAATAATGGATAAATAGATAATAATGCAAATAGATTCAAATGTGTTTATCCAATAAACAAATAAATACATAAACATACTGTGCTGTGTAGAATAAAAAAAGAAATGAGCCAATTATTGAGGAAATATCAACCCAGTCTCATGGCAATTCGTAACTTTTTGATTTAGTGGCTAATTCGTATGAATTCGTACGATTAAGTACGATTTGCTCATCCCCCAATGACGGTTGGGTTTACGAGTGAGGTTAGGTGCCACGCCTCCTTTTTAAAATCGTACAATTTCGGACGACTGAACTTGTACAAATTCGTACGAATTAGCCACTAAACTGACAAAACGTAAAATACTTACGTTTTCTCGTGAGATCAGGCTGGAAATATAGCTACTATTTAAAGGAACAGAAATTCAATTAACTGTGAGAAATCTGCCTTTATAAGCATGTTACAACTAACCCTCTGTCTGTTACAACTTGCCCCGCAGGTGGGGTAAATAGTAACATTTTTGCTCCTGGTACATTTGGCAATACTGCACAAAAACCATAGGTCCGGCGATCATAATTCCAGTGCTCATTTGTAGGAGAGGCTTGTGTGTTATTGGTGAAAAAAAAAGTAGTTTGTCTAACACCATTACTTTGTTCATTATTTGACCAAAGCCAAAAAGTATTACTTTGTGCCCCTCTCACCCCTATACCACACACAGTTCTGTCAAAACAGCTTACAATTTTATATTATAGTTGCCCTCTAAGGCACTCAATTTAAGTAAAACTCAAATTAAAGTCAACTCAAAGTAAAGTCAATTAATCCCCTTTTACAGAGCACACAGCTTCTTAAAAAATACTTACAAAAAATGTTTGTTACTTTGAGTTTATGAATCCACTGCCCTGCTCTCAGTTGTGGGAGAACTGAGACTCAGAAAAGCTGCTTCTAAATCTTCAATCAATGCTCATCTTGCTGGATTTGTCTGCTGCTTTTACACAATGAACATCAAATTCTCTTGGCAACCCTCTAGACAATGGGCGTCTCAGGGATCACACTCCAGTGCCTCAGCTCTTAGGCAGGTAATTCAAGGTGTATTAGAGGGCCGAAGTATTCAAGCTGCACCATCTTGCTGGGGTGCTTCGGGGTTCGGTTTTTGGGCTGTTTCTAGTCTTCATTTACATGGCACTACTTGGGTCTGTTAATCAAAAACATTGCTTTTCCAACCATTGTTAGGCTGGTGACACCTCCTAACCAAATGATCCAACAATTGCTGCCCAGATATTAGCATAGGGGTGGATTTAACCAATAAGCGAGGTAAGTGGCCACTTAGGGCCCCAGGAAATCTGGGAGCCCCCAATAAATATCTAGAAATATAAATTATACCAATTAATTATATATAACATTGTTTTCTACCATATTTTTTATGGGGAGAGTTACAAATACAATTTTAACATAATCAACTAATATTTAGTATACAATCAGATATAATATTATTATAATAATGTAATGTTATGTAAGAATAATAATATTACAAAATAATATATCCATCATGGAACAGTCCAGTAATCAAAATGTTAAAAAAATATTTATTATTTTTAGTTGTAAATTCATTTTAAGAAAACTAATCACTTAAAATGTAGAGATGGCATTATTTAAAATATCAAAAAAAGATTGTGTGATATATTAAAAAAAAAATAATAAATAAATAAATATATTATATATTAAAACATAAATAAAAGTAGAAAGAGATCCACTCTTTCTACTTTTATTTATGTTTTATTATATAATACATTTTTCAGGACTTTGGCCCCATGGCTAGATTTGCTTAGCACCCCAAAATCACTAAATCCGCCCCTGATTAGCATGTCTGACAGATATGTCCTGCTGAATGAAGAACTACCATCTTTAAATCTCTCTAAAACTGAACTGTTGGTACCTTAACATAACAACTTCAACATACAGCACATCAAGGATCACTAGAAAGGTACAGACCACATTACTGTCATGCATATTTGCTAAACTAGAACTGCAAAATGAACTTAGCCTTGTCATGGCATCAGTCTATTGTTGCTCTCTGGTGATTTGGAGTGCTTCTTTGATCATCTATACGTCGCTTTGGAGAAAACTGTCTGCTAAAGGAATAAATATAAAATATAAATATTACAGTTTTTCAGTCGCTTTGGTACATTTCTCAGATCAGAATTGAAAATTGCATAAAAGTACTGTATGTGCATTTCTCAAAACAATGTGTACAAATAGCAAAACACTATGTATTTCCTACAAAAGCCTTGCTCATAATCCTTAGTTAATCTCTCAACATTAAATTTATGTCAGTGAACATGTCAGTGCCATCAGAATGACATATCAGTGTAATGTATCAGTGTGTATGGATAAGACAGTCAAATTACTTTGTCATGTTGACAAGTGTACTCTCAAGGGGCGTTTTGAAGTAAACTATGGCAAAAAATATATATTTTTGCTGTTTGTAGGCTACTGCAATTTGTTGACATCATTGTGATACAGAAGGGAAAATAGTATCCATGAAAAAAATGTATTCTTGGTGGACATCCTGTCTCTCTTGTTGGCCTTGCCATGATGCAGATTGTATAGCAATAAGTGGTCATTTATCAAATTTTCAGACATTACAAACAATGTTAATATCAGATACAGTTGAAGTCAGAATTAATAAACCCCCTGAATTATTGACCCCCCTCAACACCCCCGCCCCACGTTTATTTTTCTCCCAATTTCAGTTTTACGCAGAGAAGATTTTTTCAACACATTTCTAAACATAATAGTTTTAATAACTCATTTCTAATAACTGATTTATTTTATCTTCGCCATGATGACAGTAAATAATATTTTACTAGATATTTTTCACGACACTTCTATTCAGCTTAAAGTGACATTTAAAGGCTTAACTAGGTTAATTAGGTTAACTAGGCAGGTTAGACTATCGAAAAAATATATAGCTTAAAGGGGCTAATAATTTTGACCTTAAGTGGTTTTTAAAAAGCTAAAAACTGCTTTTATTCTAGCCAAAATAAAACAAATAAGACTTTCTCCAGAAGAAAAAATATTATCAGACATACTGTGAAAATTTCCTTGCACTGTTAAACATCATTTAGGAATATTTGAAAAAGAAAAAAATTCAAAGGGGGTTTAATAATTCTGATTTCAACCGTATATATGGTGTAAACATGCGTATATAAATGTTTGATAATTAAATAAATGGTTTTGAGTGTGATGACTTACACTGTGAAAAAGGATTGAGAAGTAATGAAGAGTTTGGCAGTTTAAATGAGAATTGACTCATCAAATTTGATCAACAAGCCATATGCAATCATTTTTTGTCCAAATGACAAACAATTGTACTCACTGTTTGCACACATGTGTCAATGCACTTGCAATTTGCTGAAATCTGATGTGAACAATAAGCTAATTGTTCAGCGATCTAAACTTAATGTTTTGAAAAATAAAAATTTCAATCAAGAATTGAGCCAAAGCAAATGAGAGAAACTGCAACAAAAAAAAATTCTTATTTAAAAGTCAAGATTCACCTGGAATTCACCAGATTTAGAAAAATGTCTAATGGAAATGTACAGAAAAATGCATCATGAAAAATATTATGACAACTTGTTCAGCCATTTTGCATGTAAAGACTTAAATGTTAAATATTGCTGGGGGGTGAGACTATTCAACAGAGACTAAAATCATACATTTGATCAACATGACATAAGCAGTTTATAATGTAGGAAACATCAGAGAATTAATCGTTTGCATCGATGTGCAAAAGCATTTGCAACTTGCTCAAAGGAACGAGAAACTGCTTTTTTGATGTGCTCAACTGAAACAATGATCTGAGGATTGAACTGGTACTTGTGAGAATTTCAATTCTGATCTGAGAAATGGACCAAAGCCACTGAGAAAAACGGTCACAACTAATTAATGTAAATGTAGCAAAGAAAAAAAAACACAATACATTTATTTATATTTAATATGTAAAATCTTTTATTTATATTCAAAAACACAAAGTGAAAAGGTGTGGAGTGAGACAGAAAACATATTTTCAATTAATGGCTCAGGAAAAAACAATACAAAAATAGATACTTGAAAATTCACGGAAATGTTAGCTTAAAAGCTCTTCATGTAGATCGGAGAGAAAGATTCACATTTTAAAAACCGTTCATACTGGAAAAGCTTATTCCTATGGCAGTAAATTCACACTTTGACCTGTTCCGCTATACACACGTAAACCTGAGAATAAGCGTTTACTGTTATGATTGAGTGCTATTAGTTCCGACCTGGATCATCCGATGGTGCCATTCACTGCTGTCTCTGTTTCTTTCCTGCAATAAAAGAGAGCAAAAGAATATTGTGTAATGTTTAAAATGTTATTAGAATAGATTAGATTAAAAATATGATCATTTTAAATGCTTCATACAAAGAAAAACAACTACTCTGAAGTAAAACCATTGGAGTTGTGTTGCAAAATAAATGTAAAAACAACTTTTTTCTTATTCTTTGACACAAAAATGCTTAAATTTATAATAAATGTTGTCTGAAATTTACAGAATGAAACAAAAATGTCATTTTATTTAATACAAAACCAGAGAAACTAGGAATTTTCAAGTGGTATCTTTTTTCTTTATTATTTATGAACAGGGCTTTTGTGTTATTTATACAAAAAACACGATGATGAAACAGACAAACACCTACCTTTAGGTTTTCTGGGTCGTTTTTGTGCTGGTTTTTCTCTTCCCAGAATGTGGTCAATCAATTTGCTCACCCAGTTATTCCCGCTCGGAAACGGTGCGCAGAGCTTCAAGCCCTTCTTTGTGACAAATCTGTGGATATCCATATTTAAACACTTAAATATGCTAAATCCAACACACCTTGGAGTTTGTAGCACGTTTGGAAATGTGTGTAATGCGACTTACATTGTGGCAGGAATTCTGCAGCCTCCTTCTCCGGTCTGAATGGTGAAAGTCGTCACCACTTTCTGAGGGATTCGCCGGTCGCTGGTGGTTAAACAACAATCCACTGCATCATCGCCGAGAGCTGCAGGAGATAAACAGAGCGTTAAACATTAGCAACATTTACAGGCTTGTGCATTGTAAAAACATTAAAGGCATTTAGTTGATCATTTACTCATCCTCAGGCCATACAGGATGCAAAGCATTTTTTACTTCAGAAGAACATTAAAGAGGAATTTTAGCTGAAACTGTGGTGCTGGTTTATTCAAAGCCTGATGAAAGCTGATAGCCTCAAGAGGCAAGGGTATTCGTGTTTTTTGTCTGTACGGTTTTAGTTTGGTTGTTTGTTTTTTTCTGTAAAAGTGCTGGTAGATGTTGACTTTGTGTTGATTTTATCATCACAAATCACAGTTAAAGAAATCCCTTTTAATGCTCTACTAAAGGAAAGTCACCTTTAATGGCACACAGGTAAATCAATTAACAACAATTTGACTTTTTTTTTTTTTGGTGAACTGTCTATTTAAGGTAGCAAACTGCGGGAAAAAACACACTTTTTTTGTCAGACCTGTGAATTTGTGTGTGTAGATTTCAATTACAATAAAAATGTTTTCAGAAAATGAGTGTTTTCTCCTGCACTGAGCAACACATCTCCACTTCAGCAGCTCTTTAAAATGTATGATACATCTATATAAATTTAATTGTATAAAAACATTCATGTATAATTGTAATATTTATATACACTACCAGAAAATTATTCTGTTCATTAAGGCAGCATTTATTACATGTAAAACATTGTTAAATTGTTAAATATTTATTGCAATTTTTAATAACTGTTTTCTTATTGTATGTAGTTTCATGAAATTATTATAATTTCAAATTTTTCAAATATACTCCAGTCATTATTGCTTTTATTACTATAACAATTAATAATAATAATAATAATAATAATAATAATAAAAATAAGATAAATAATAATAGTTAATATTAGAGTGATTTCTGAAGGATCATGTGATTCTGAAGACTGGAGTAATGAAGCTGAAAATTCATCGTGAAAATCACTGGAATAAATTATTAAATTATAAACTACTTTTGAGCAGTAATTTCATAGTGCAATAACATTTCACAATTTTACAATTTGTACTGTATTTTTGATTAAATAAATGCAGTTTATTGGTGAGCAGGATAAGCTTATTTTAAAACATTTAAAAATCCTACTGACCCCAAACCTTTAGTCTATAGTGTATGAATGACAATTTCGCTGTTTCATATATAACTGTTTTCTGGATGTATTTACATGTACAGAGGGATTTGTTTATACATGATTTGTATGAATAATTTTTGTACATAATTTTTTACACAATTTTGTAATTCATAAAAAACATTGCATTTTATCATAATTTGGCTGATATGCATTTTTACATCATTTAATACAAAATGATTTATTACAATTTAAAACATTTATTTCTATCTAAAATCATTTTTTTCAGAATAATGTAATGATTAAAAAAAAGTTTGTAAAAAGATTCCCAAAATCCCCTGTGTAAAAAAAACATATGCCTCCAATATGTCAAATAATAAAACAACCCAGCAAGCATTTTTTGTTTTTAAAAGATGTATAATATATGTATAATAGACGTCTCAAGGCTAAATTTGGCCTGTCATAGGCTGTCAATCTAATAGACATCTAAGATAGGCCAAAACTAGACTAGTCATCAAATAAACAGAAATGAATGACTACACATATAAAGTCTCTCTAATCTGTCTATTTGACGACTAGTCTAGTTTTGGGCTATTCTTAGATGTCTATTAGACTTTCACTGACAGACCAAGTTTAGCCTTGTTTTAGCCAAGTTGTCTACATTTAGATGTCTATTAGATTTTCACTGACAGACCAAGTTTAGCCTTGTTTAAGCCAAGTTGTCAACATTTAGATGTCTATTAGACGTCTATTAAACACAAAATTGTTTGCTGGGAAATGTCTATTTTAAACTTGATATCATCCAATGTTCTGAATGCGCTAGAAATGTAGAGAAGTAGCGCAAATAGCGCATATTTAAACGTAAAAAACAGCTTGTAATACAGTAAAAAAGTTGCTTTAAAAGCGGATTAGTTTTAACCTCTTGTAGAAGGATATTGCTAAATCTCACCTGTTGTGCAGCTCCACAGACTGACACTCAGTATGAGCAGAGCACCGGCCACTATTGAGTTGGAAAGCATCATTTTGTCTCTCCGCGGGACTCTTCACCTGTGCTCCACAGAAATGAGTCTCAGCAGCGCATGCGCTCCTTTTATACGCTCCTCAGAAAACTTTCGCTTTCTTTATGCTTTTATCAACCGGGTTTACTGTAAATCCAACCAATAAACGAGCCTTTTCACCTTCATTAACTGGAAAAAAAGCAGGCTGCCAAAGGCGATCATTCAACTC
Organism: Danio aesculapii; assembly: GCF_903798145.1. Lineage (NCBI taxonomy): Eukaryota > Metazoa > Chordata > Actinopteri > Cypriniformes > Danionidae > Danio > Danio aesculapii. The sequence continues at coordinate 19,361,074 of NC_079444.1, forward strand.
AAGGGAAAGTTTCGACTTGTCTTATCGGTATCAGTGCAGCTTTATGAGAAACATGCGGTGAATGTGAATGTAGTCGTTGAAGCGGATTTTGCTTGAGGGAACAGATTGTATTAATGTGGCTTTTGGACAAATTACAGGTTGCTTAAGCAGCTCCACTGCTCAATAGAAAGTTCTTTTTATTGACTGTTTTAAATGTGTTTTGTCTTTAACCAGAAGTGTCTGCAGTGAGTTTTGAGTGAATTCAATTACTTATAAAAACATAAAATAATAAAATAAAAAGTATTTCAAATAAATGTACAATGCAATCATTCATTCATTCATTCATTCATTCAATCAATTATTTTCGCCACAATGTTGTGCTTGGTACTGAAAAATAGTAGCTAGTTACATTCATTCATATTTTTTCGGCTTAGTCCCTTTATTAATCCAGGGTCGCCACAGCGGAATGAACCGCCAACTCATCCAGCATATGTTTTACGCAGCAGATGCCCTTCCAGCTGCAACCCATCACTGGGAAACATCCGCACACACTCATACACTACAGACAATTTAGCTTACCCAATTCACCTATACCACAAGTCTTTGGGGGAAACGGGAGCACCTGAAGGAAACCCACACGAACACGGAGAACATGCAAACTCCACACAGAAACGCCAACTGACCCAGCCAAGGCTCGAACCAGCGACCTTCTTGCTGTGAGGCGAACGTGCTACCCACTGCACCACCGCATTGCCATAGCTAGTTACATTTACAATTTAATTCATTCGAAATGTAACTTACTTTATTGATTACTTACACCAAAAAGTAATGCGTTACTGTTAAAAGTAATTTTTGAGTTACTTTTCCAAAGAACATTTTTAATGCTTCCATTATTTCCCTTTTAATCACACATTCACACACTATGGCCAGTAATTCTAATCCTCATTCATTCATTTTCCTTCGGCTTAGTCCCTTTATTCATCAGGGGTTGCCACAGCGGAATGAACTACAAACTTATCCAGCATATGATTTACACAGTGGATGTAATAATAATAATAATAATACATTTTATTTGTAATGCGCTTCTCTTAGACTCAACGTGCTAGTCCTTCCAGCTGCAACCCATTAGTGGAAAACACCCATACACACTCATTCACACATGCACTATATGGCCAATTTAGTTTATTCAATTCACCTATATTGCATGTCTTTGAACTTTGGGGGGAACCGGAGGACCCAGAGGAAACCCATACAAACATGGGGAGAACATGCAAACTCCACACGGAAATGCCAACTGGCCCAGCGAGGAATCGAACCAGTGACTTTCTTGCTGTGAGGCGACAGTGCAAGCCACTGAGCCACCATGTCGCATCAAGGTTTTAAATAGTGTACTTAGCATTTTGTTTTTAGAATTATATATATATATATATATATATATATATATATATATATATATATATATATATATATATATATATATATGATTAGAAAATACAACAATAAAGTACAATATTTAAATTCCCTCCAAACATAATCTCATAAGTGGGATCCAAAATAAAATGTAAATACATTATGTATATATTAAATAATTACTATTCACAAATACAAAATCATATGAATGTATTGTGCGTGTGGATATCGCATATATTATACAGTTAATCAGAATGACCATCATAATGATCACCTTTTATGGCTGTTTATGTAACATATTAGCTCACTCAAAAAACACTTGCGTCAGTATAAAAGCTGTCAAACTGCTGTTTGATTGACAGCATTGAGTTTCTGTACTTTTTGGGGGCAACCCAACACTGAAACTGCAAAAACATGTACTCGCTTTTGCCAACGGCTATACACAATGTAGCACATTATAAGTAACATTATTATGCAACTAGCTTTTTAATAGTGCTACTAACTAGCTATATTTTCAAGCTTTAAGAAATACAGTAAGTTACAGCTCTAAGTTTGCAATTTGTTCTATACTTCTATACTTTGTTACTGTAATAACTAGTTTTAATTTTGTTTTATGTTTGTTGGGTCCGTTGGTGTTTCTGTGTGGAGTTTGCATGTTCTAAAACTGACTAAAATAATTTGTTATACTTTGTATTAAAAAATTTATAATTGCATTAGTGGATTCAAACACTTGACATAAATAAAATACAAAAAACTCAATAAAATAGAAAAACAGTGATAAAAAGCAATATTTCACAAAACCTTGAGAGCAAGATTATTCCGTAACTCATATTTAATAATGCTGCTGTCTACCTATATTGTCATTCTGTAAAAAATACAGTACTAAGATCTAATTTGTATATTTGTTCTATATTTCCTCTGCTGTACAGCTAACTGTTGTAAACATCCATAAATACATGCAAACACACACACATGAATGCATACATCTTTTCAGTCAATTTCTAGCCCGCTCAAAGCAGCAGAAGTGTGAATAGAAATATTCATATAGCAGAAATAGCTTGTGTTTTTGGCAGAACTGTAGTGTTATATTTCAGGCCTGCATCTACATGTAGCTGCTCATTATATGTGTGGAAAACAGCCAACAAAATATCTAAAGGCCGCAGTTTTTAAATTTGCAGAACTAATCTTAGTTATTCTTGTTTTGTTTTGAGAAATGGCCCATATCCTGAAATCCCGCTGGATTAATAGCTCCTCGAGGACCAGGTCTTCATTCAGTGATGTGATCCGGGTGTCTCTGGTGAGCTGAAATGAAGCGTGAAGAGACGAACAGATTTGATCCTCCACTTGAGTTTGAGCGGCTTTATGTCGTACTGCAGCTGCGTTCAGTTTTTTTCTGGTGAGGGAATGAGGCACACTGCCGTCTCTTCCACCTTCAGCAGGTCCACACTCATCAGGCTGCTTTGTTTAATAAGGATCTGATGAGGACATTACAGACAATCGAGGCTAATGGAAGGCTATAGCCAAAGTTCTCAATGAGCGCCTTATGCTCACACTGCACCACTAAAAAGTTACAGTATCTAAATAAGTGATTCTAAAATTGCGGGAACATTTTGCATCTCAAAGATAAACCTATTATTTTTCAAAAACGTTACTGCTTAGGACTACTGGACCATTCTGGAGGACCATGTGCACCCAATGGTTCACACATTATATCCTGAAGGCAGTGCCATGTATCAGGATGAGAATGTACCAATATACAGAGCTAGACTGGTGACAGAGTACTTTTTTATAACCATGAAAGTGAAGCGGAACATCTACGATGGCCTGCACAGTGACCAGATCCAAATATTATTGAGCTACTTTGGAGTGTTTTGAAGGAGTGAGTCAGGAAAAGTTTTCCTCCAACAGCATCATGTAGTGACCTGGCGACTATTCAGCAAGAAAAATGGCTCAAAATCCCTCTGGCTACTGTGCAGGACTTGTATCTGTCATTCCCAAGACACACTGATACTGTATTGGCTGCAAAAGGAGGCCCTACACCATACTAATGAATTATATTGCGGTCTAAAACCAGGTGTTTCAGTTTCATTGTGCAAACCCTATAGTTCATTTAAAGGGCCATGAAACCAAGTCAGGAATGTGGGTGAGTCCAGTATTGAAAAAGGGAAGGGTTTGCATAAAAAGGGGAGTTTCATTATGTGCACATGCTGATTTTCAGAGGCAACACAAACACAGATGCAGGGGAGATAGATTGTGACTACATTTACATGGACATCAGTAATCAAATTATTTGCATTAATCTGAAAAAGACAATAATATGATTAGGGTGTTTACATGACTTACAGTGCATCCGGAAAGTATTCATAGCGCTTCACGTTTTTTAATATAACAGCCTTATTCCAAAATGGATTCAATTCATTTATTTCCTCATAATTCTACACACAATACCCCATAACGACAATGTGAAAAAAGGTTTTTTGAAAATGTTGCAAATTTATTTAAAATAAAAAAACCTGAAAAATCACATGTACATAAGTATTTACAGCCTTTTCTCAATACTTTGTTGATGCACCTTTGGCAGCAATTACAGCCTCAAGTCTTTTTGAATATGATTCTACAAGCTTGGCACACCTGTCTTGGGGAATTTTTGCCCATTCCTCTTGCAGCACCTCTCAAGCTCTATCAGGTTGGATGGAAAGTGACTGTGTACAGCCATTTTCAGATTTCTCCAGAGATGTTCAATAGGATTAAGATCTGGGCTCTGGCTGGGCCACTCAAGGACATTCACCGAGTTGTTGTGAAGCCACTCAATTGATATTTTGGCGGTGTGCTTTGGGTCATTGTCCTTCTGGAAGATGAATCGTCACCCCAGTCTGAGGTCAAGAGTACTCTGAAGCAGGTTTTCATTCAGGATGTCTCTGTACATTGCTGCATTCATCTTTCCTTCTATCCTGACTAGTCTTCCAGTTCCTGCTGCTGAAAAACATCCTCACAGCATGATGCTGCCACCACCAGACCATGGATGGTATTAGCCTGGCAATGAGTGGTGCCTGGTTTTCTTCAAATGTAACGCCTGGCATTCACTCCAAAGAGTTCAATTTTAGTCTCATCAGACCAAGGCAAGGCAAGGCAAGTTTATTTATATTGCACATTTCATACACAGTGGTAATTCTAAGTGCTTTACATAAACAGAAATAAAAGAAACAAGTATAAGAGAAATAAAAACAAATAATAAAAATGGTAAAAATAAATAAGCATAAAAACAGATAAAATGTGTTATAAAAGAACGAAAAAGAAGAGAAAAACATAATAGTGCGATCTGTCGTAGGTTTCACAGTGCTCATTCAGTGAAGGCACAGCTAAACAGATGTGTTTTCAGTCTTGATTTGAATGTGCCTAATGTTGGAGCACATCTGATCATTTCTGGAAGCTGAATCCAGCAGCGAGGGGCAATGTAGCTGAAAGCCGATTCACCCTGCTTTGACTGAACTCTTGGAATTTCTAGTTAACAAAATTAACTAATTAACAAAATTAACAAATTAACTAAATTAACAAAATTCTCTAGACCAGAGAATTTTGTTTCTTATGGTCTGAGAGTCCTTCAAATGCCTTTTGGCAAATTCCAAGCAGCGAGTGGCTTCCGTCTGGCCACTCTACCTTACACGCCTGATTGGTGGATTGCTGCACAGATGGTTGTCCTTCTTTAAGGTTCTCCTCTCTCCACAGAAGAACGTTAAATCTCAGACAGAGTGACCATCGGGTTATTGATCACCTCCCTGACTAAGACCCTTCTCCCTCGATCACTCAGCTTAGATAGCCTGCCAGCTCTAGGAAGAGTCCTGGTGGTTCCAAATATCTTCCACTTACAGATGACGGAGGCCACTGTGCTTATTGGAACTTTCAGAGCAGCAGAAATTTTTCTGTAACCTTCGCCAGCCTTGTGCCTCGAAACAATTCCTTTGTGTTCATGCTTGGTTTGTGCTATGACGTGCACTGTCAACCCTGAGACCTTATATAGCCAGGTATATGCCTTTTCAAATCATGTCCAATCAACTGAATTTACCACAGGTGAACTCCAATTAAGCTGCTGAAACATCTCAAGAATGATCAATGGAAACAGAATGTATCTGAGCTCAATTTAGAGCTTCACGGCAAAGGCTGTGAATACTTATGTACATGTCAGTTTTTTATTTTGAATAAATGTGCAACAATCCAAAAAATTTTCACATTGTCATTATGGGGTATTGTGTGTAGAATTTTAAGGAAATAAATGAATTTAATCCATACTGGAATAAGGCTGTAACATTAAAAAAATGTGGAAAAAGGGAAGCGCTTTGAATACTTTCTGGATGCACTGTACTTTTTGGATGTTCCTTTCATGATCTCGTTTTACATATGATAGCACATAGATCGATTAACATCATTGCGTCACCATGCTATCCACATTTCCACATTTAAATTATCGACAGCTGTCAGACAGTGTCAGACAGCTGTGTATGTATAGACTATCTTGTCACAAAATGCGACTAAAATCCTACATGAATAGTTTGATTCAGGTGTTTACATGTTTACATTCAGAGAGCAGCATTTACATCGAATCTTTCAGTTCCTAACATTGTAGTGATATTACTGTAAACTTAATCATTTTGATTGAGGTATGTCTTTAAAAACTCAAAGATAACTGCTGATGATACTAACTAACTTTTCCATTTGAATAAACATGAACAATGAACACTGATCGTTCACTTACCAAATCTGTAGAGACAGGACAATCAACACCAACTGGAACTGCGTCTTCTTTAAAAGAAGACGAGTGGCAAATCCGGACTTCATCATTTCCAGTTTTGAAAAGCTCTCGGGTGAAAAATGTTCCTTACAAATAGATTTTTGTCGCGTGTTAGCAGACCACTGTAATCCGCAGTCAAATGTGGGTCCACACGCAGCAGTGCTCTCATTGCGGAGAAATAGAAACAAAACATTCGTTGCGGGCACATTTATAAAGGCAACACTGATGACCCATGTCTCCAAACAATTCGTCTTCCACTTGTTTGAATTACGGTTGGCAACACAATGTGTCGTTTCTCTGTACACTGTAACAGGTAAAAAGGGTCTTCGAAGCAGTATCATGCATATTAATGTAATCTCGTTCACAATAGAGCGCGATGATTGGTTCGAACAAAGTTTTTCTCACGAATCAAGCTGCGGTCACACTGGGTTTTTTCTCCCATAGACTTCCATTCATCGCACGCGAATGCGTCAGACCGGAAACGCAGGGTCATGCGTCAAGTTTCGCATGTTGCTGTGGTGCAAAGTTCAAGCTTGGTGAACTCTAACCTGCGAAATCACATCACTTAACTGCGTGAGACCAATCGAGGATCAAAACAGCACCTCTCTGGACAGATATTTAAAATATGGAGCAATCACTGGCTTTTTTAAATGTCTAATCATCTTGTTTAATCTAGCCCCTTTTCGCAGCACCGCACGACAGAATTTCGCACACATAAACTCTGGTGTGACCGCAGCTTCAATGAGAAGATGTGCTGAAAACTCAATGACGTCATGTTGTACCGCCCAGTACAGACATCCAATGTCCACGCTGGAATTTACCCAATGATCTCATCGCCGTGACGTAGCTTCAAAATTTCTTTTCAAACCGGAAGAACGAATTTGCTCAAAACAACACAAAAACAACAAATTTTCACATTTTAGTGAAATATATGTGTCCTAATAGTGCAAGGGTCACCAAACTTGTTCCTGGAGGGCCAGTCTCCTGCAGATTTTAGCTCCAACCCTAATCAAACACACCTGAATGAGCCAATCAAGGTTTTACTAGGTATACTTGAAACACCCAGCCAGGTGTGTTGAGGCAAATTGGAGCAAAACCCTGCAGGGACACCAGCCCTCCAGGGCCGAGATTGGTGACCCCTGTAATAGTGGTTTTAGCAACCTGGGACACAAATATGACTGACAACATCTCAAAAAATGTGTTTTGGGTGTTTCGTGACCCTTTAAACTGCCTCCAAAATATTTGGATGAGCAGATTCAAACACTTTTAAATTAAATAAATTTAAAAACATAAAAAGTAGTGCATGCAGCTCTGCGCAGTAAGTTTATTCGAGTAGCTTTTCAAAGTAAATAAATGGCATTGAGATGCATTTTCCACATTTATACAGTTTTTACATTAAATGTATTATATAATAGTAGATATCATTTGTTCCATCTAGCTACTGTTGTACATTACTTGGCAATAACTGGAAACAGATGTTGAAAGTGTTGTTTTTTCTATCCTCTATACAGATATCAACTTGTCAAACGTTCCCGGTTTGATTTATGAAATATTTGCGGTTAGTAATTGGCCAAAGTTGTTGAACTTGCGAGAGGCTTTAATAACAAAATGTTCTGTTCGTTTGTAGGGTTCAGCTCATTGTGCTCTTGATAAACGACATTGATCTGTCTTCCCTGTATAGACTCGCCCGCGGCTCCAAACGCTTGTTTGTACTGGAGGCTCAAATTCACTTTCCTTCAATGAAAGAGGAAAAAAGCCACTTCCCGCAGTCAGGATGTGCACTTGCCAGATCTGTCTGGAATCTATACAAGATAAACTCACCAAAGCAATCGACAGGTTTGATTGTTATCGAAGCCCTGGAACTGAAGAGATGCTTATCATTTAGTCATGTAGATGCAAATCTCATCCTTATAATTGCCTATTTGTGCAGGTTGGGGTTGTTTAAAACAGATTTACTTCAACAAATGCATTAATTCTTTGCAAAAGTATCTACATAAAACATCTATAGACAAAGATAACGGTGACATTTAATCATCGTTCCCGTGAAATGTCAGAAATCCCCTTCTCAGTGCCAGGGTTGTTTACGCATGAAGGCCATTTTCAAGAAGTCACCTGTCAGGTATATATGCAGGATTTTATAGATCTTTCTGTTCAGATAACCAGGATATTCAGTGCATACTTTGCACCTGTAACTCAGATTGAGGCTGCAGGTCTGATTATGGCAAGCCAACCAAACATAATTCACTCTACTACCTATTTCTCCATTTAGTACACTGTAAAAAATTTGATGAACAATTAGTTATGACAGCATATGCTTTTAGTTCATTGTAACTTATAAAATTAAGTTTTCATGATTAACTTAATTTAATAAGTTATGCAAGCAGTTTTAAGTCAGTTTAGGATAATATAAGTTCAATGGACTCATAAGGTTAATTTGATTCAGCTTAAAAAGTCAAGGCAACCAGGATTTCTTTTTACATTGAAGATACAGGCAAGCAAGCTACACATTTTTTGTTGCCTACAAGTCCTTATTCTTTAGTTAGGCTCAGTAGTACATTGTCAGTACTTTATTAATTATTTATTTACTAGAAAAAGCTACACTGAAAAACAACTTTCTTTGATTATTTGGTCTTGTTTCTAGTCCAAATATCTAGTATTTATTTTTCTCTATAAGTTCTATATAAGTTTTTCTATAAAACAAGCAAAATAATTGAGAAATCTGCCAACGAGGTGAGCAAAATAATCTTATGTCAAAAGGAACAACCAAATTATTTTGCTTACCCTATTGGCATATTATTTTGCTTGTTATTAGCAACAATACAATAGTATCAAATATAAAATCACAAGCATCTAATGACTTGTACTAGTGCCTCATTAAATACTTAAAAATAGCTACCAGCATCTAATAAAATAAATACAAGTATTTAATTAAAAAGGATAAACATTTGTTAATAATCAATAGCATAAGTACTAGAACTTAACAGAAAAAAAAAAACTATCTCAACCAGGGGTATCTCAAGCATCGCGTTTTTGTGAGCTCCTGCAGTAACCCAATTATTTCATGATTTATTACAAATAAATATATGCTGATGATCGAATGAGAATGAGATAATACCCATGCATTAACAACGACATCAAAATATCCTAATATGGCATCGAAACTTTCAAGTACGATGGCTCTGGGAACCCGCGGCCTAACAACTGGATAGGGAACCGTAAACCAATCCAGCCAAACTCACCTCCCCCGTGCAGGTGAACACGATGAAATAAACAAACATTGATGTGCTAAAATCTGAAATCCTAACCTCTATAACAGCAGAAATTGGTACGATAATGCGTGCTGAAATGAAAGCAGTTAAGAAAAGTGAGCTACAGAAAAAGAGATCTGAAATTGCTCATAGTATGGTAGCCACGCATACCGAACAGGACAAACATAATGGTAAATCAGGGGTGTCCAAACTTTTTCCTATAAAGGGACAAAAACCAAAATTGATTGTGGGCTGGATATATACCAAACCGTATTACGCTTAATTTGCCAAGGGGAAATGTTGCTTTAAATCATATTTAATATCTAATGCAGTTTTATTTTTAACATTTTATAATGAAAATATTGCTAAGTTACTAAGTATGCTCTCGATCTCAGATGCAGAAAAGCAAGTCCATGCTTTTATGACTTCTAGGCTGGATTACTGCAATGCTCTGTTTGTTGGCTGCCCAGCATCCTCTATTAATAAACTTCAGTTAGTGCAAAATGCAGCTGCCAGAGTTCTTAACAGGTCTAGAAAATATGATCATATCACCCCAATTTTATCCTCCTTACACTGGCTGCCGGTTAAGTTTCGTATTGATTTTAAAAAATTGCTTCTTACATATAAAGCTTTAAATAATCTAACTCCTGTTTATCTAACCAACCTTCTGTCTCGCTACAATCCAACCCGTTCTTTAAGATCTCAAAACTCAGCGCTTCTGGTAGTAACTAGAATAGCAAAGTCGACTGAGACCTATCTTTTTAGCAAAGCATACACTCGGTGCATCACTTAGGGGTATGATGCATGAATGTGCTCCACGCAGGTTTTTGCATCTCGTTTATATACACTATGAACAGCAGCTATGCTAATTATTCTCTTTATTCACCATTTCCACCTGGGGATACTCATCCTGAGGCCCTCAGACTATGCAGCGCTAGTCTTCGATCCAAGACCAGCGATGAAATGATCCCAAGGTTTCCATAATCCTGGACCAGGCCGTATCCTGAGCAGCTGCTGTGATGGTCATGGAGGAGTGGAGACATGGATTCCTGTGACGCTCCAGGGACAGACGAGTCTTTGCTGAGGTCAAGCATTCTCCAGCCTTCGGTGCCTAGACTGCAGCTCTGCACAAGACGTTTGGCCATAGGAGAAATGATCGTGCCCAACTGAGCCTGGTTTCTCTCGAGGTCTTTTAATTCTTCACTTTCGCCAAGTTTTTTCCTCGCCGTTGTTGTCACAGGCTTGCATGGTCCAGGATCTGTAGAGCTGCTCATCAATGGATTTGCTCTTCATTGTTTGGACTCTCAGTAGTGATTATTAACCACACTGAACTGAGCTAAACTGAACTGACATGAATTCCATTTACTATGATCTTCTATGTGAAGCTGCTTTGACACAATCTACACTGTAAAAGCGCTATACAAATAAAGGTGAATTGAACTGAATAATGAACCTGTAAAAACAAACAATTCCATTTATAACACAATGGAGTTCAATGCAGAATACACTAGTCGAGCTGCACCTTGGTTTACCTTGATATGCTCATAGATGTCAGATGTACTCTACGTCAAGAGACAGGTATTTACATTTTAAATGTCTGATTCATTTACACCATTTAACTGAATCATTTGATTTCAACTGCCTTTTTTGTAGCTCGGCGATAAATCTATGACTCTTTAAATTATTTGACATTAAATTCATAATTCAAAATGACAATTTCAGTCGAAGGCATTCGCCCCAACCACCAACAATCTGCCTCTATTTTTTAAAATGGGATGGCGGGCCAAATAAAAGGTTATCGTGGGCCAACTTTGGCCCATGGGCCCTACTTTGGGCATCTCTGATCTAAACAAACAAGTTTTATGAAATTAGGTATGTGTTACTACTCATTCACTTTCCTGTGGCTTATTCTCTGCATAATGGGTCGCCACAGCAGTATGAACTGTTGTTCTGCATGAACAACCCTCAGTGCTGGAAAACACACACACACTATGACCAACTTAGTTTATCCATTTCACCTATACTGCATTTTTTTTTGGACAGAGCACCTGGAGGAAACCCAAACAGACATGGGTAGAACATGCCAACTTCACACAAAGACGACAGTGATGGGGCGTCCTACTTGTTATGATATGGATTACATTTTAAAACGGCTTGCCATAGTCTGATATTAATCAAAATCAGATTAGCTATTTTTGGGATAAACAGTAGTATGGTTTTGTTAAATGGACCCTGTCAGTTTACAGTCATTCTAACACGTCGTTTTAGTTGATAAAATGCGCATAATATCACGTTTCCTTCTTTTGAACCCGTTCTTTATGTTTGTGCATTGAGCCTGCTATGATATCTTTTGTGGTGCAGGATAAAGGACTCTGGAAAGTCCGCGAGATAGGTTTGTTTATGTCTCTGTCATAAATGGTCATGGGTAGTTTCATAACATGGCGAACAGGTATTTCCCACTTTGATGTAGGGCACAAAAGGTATTCGTTACCTTAGTTAATTGTGTTGAGGTGTACACGTGAACGTTTTTTTTTTGTCAATGCAATGATGTGTAACAGAACGAAAGTGTTTGGTTTTGGTTGCGTTTCTCATCAGTGATCCTGAACAAAAACATCAGGGCATCTCAACTACAAAGAACAGTTTCTCTCAATTAAAGCATGGTAACGTTTCTTCCAAAACAAATATTAACCATAATCTTCATCATTCAAATAGTTGAGCTTAATTAAAAAATTAAGCAAAAAAAAATGCAATGATTGTAGCTTGACGAAAGAACTAACTAATCAGAGCAGTAAATAAATAAATAAAATTTAAAAAAAATAAAAAAAGAGTAGTACATGTAGAAGCCCTGGCAACCCATCAATCAGGTTAACATCAGGACCCTGAGTGGCCATTTTGTTATTTCACTGTTTTCAGCTTCAAAGAACGGCTTTACTTGTTTTAGAAGTATGTGCATAAATATTGCTGGCTGATTTGGCGTTGAATGACACTAAGACACATGTTGATATAGGAGCTTCTGATTTATGGGCTACTGCTGCAGAAAACGCCACCAAACTATGCCACTTGACATTCACCTTTCACTGACTTCTGCACACACTTTAGGTTTAATCTCTCTGTTCAGTTTGATGATTAACATCTTTCCCCATCGGATCCAAACGAAGGAAACTTTTTCCTCAAACATTTACGGACGACTTGTAGCTCTCTGCCGTTTTTAGTTTGTTTTGGGTTTTTACTCTCCTCTGTCTTCTTTTCAGTGCATGTCAGGGCTGAACAATTGCACTATTTCTTTATCCCAGTGATGCCTGATAAGTGGGTCATCTCAGTGCTATATCTGTGTTGGAAAATAACTGTTTTTATTTTCCTGAAGGTTACAGCTCCTCTTCCAGGAAAGGCTTTTTTGCCACCTCAAGCTCAACACTAGAACAATAACCACTAGTGAAAATGGGACATTATATACCACCATTACTCTTGAGCTTTGTACAGAAAAATGTATTATATCAATAAATGTACTCCAATAAGAGAATTACTGAGGTAAAATGTTCTTTAACTATGGTGTAACTGAGGCCAGCTAGCAAAGTGCTATGCAGGTAAACCTCAGTCCTGTGATCTCTAAAGGTGCTCTAGGGACAGACGCTAGCGGCCATGGTCTTTAGCCTCCTTGTTAGAGCAACCGACTCCCATGCAAAGAGTCACCGGTTCGATCTCAGCTCAGACCGGGTTGGGTGCAGTAGGACTGGTGGGTTACACATGGGGGCTCATCCGGGATGGGAGTGAGGTTTAGGCGGGTGAGTGTAACAGAGGCCAGCTAGCGAAGTGCTATGCAGGTAAACCTCACTCCTCTGACCTCTAAAGGTGCTCTAGCGACAGATGCTAGAGGCCATAGTATTTAGCCTCCTTGTTAGAGCAATCGACTCCCATGCAAAGAATCACCGGTTCGATCTCAGCTCAGACCGGGTTTGGTGCAGTAGGACTGGTGGGTTACACATGGGGGCTCATCCGGGATGGGAGTGAGGTTTAGGCGGGTGAGTGTAACGGAGGCCAGCTAGCGAAGTGCTATGCAGGTAAACCTCACTCCTCTGACCTCTAAAGGTGCTCTAGCGACAGATGCTAGAGGCCATAGTATTTAGCCTCCTTGTTAGAGCAATCGACTCCCATACAAAGAATCACCGGTTCGATCCCAGCTCAGACTGGGTTGGGTGCAGTAAGACCAGTGGGTTACAATGGTTTGCTGGGTCCAAAATAGCATACTTTCATACTATATAATGCACTTTAAACAGTTTGTGAGAAGTATCCGAATGACTTACTACTACCGGCAAGATTCCGAAGTGCACATCCGAAGCTACACTATCCCATGATGCCCCGCAAGAGAATTCATTAATGGGAGCAAAGCAACGCACCTGACACGGGTAGGTCAGGTGATGATGACAAAACGGCGGATGTAGTATGTCTGAGTTCCATTCATACTACTCCCATTCATACTGTTTAGAACATACTTTTTTTAACGGTTGAGTAGTAAATTCAAATGCAGTACGTACTGAGTTGTAGGCAATTTTGGACGCAGCCAGTATGACCAGTCCCAGAGGAAGAGAATATCTTATAACAAGGTCTACATTTTAAGGTCCATAATGATTAGAGTCTAACCAAACAATCACTTCTTATAATCCACATGTTGGATGCAGAGGAAAAGAGCAGCAATAAAAATCTGACCAAATTTTACTGTTTAGTTCAGAAGGGTTGGTTCCTATGCCCAATCCATTCAATGGGAATTCCCTCTGGAATGACAGCTTCAAAATATTAGGGCATAGGGAAGAACCCTTCTGAATGGTATGTAGTGTGTAACAACAATCCACTTCCCTGCATAAAGGGTCACGGGTGCCCAAGTGTGCATCGGTTATAGCCTTGAAATCCCTAATTCCAAAAGACCCTTCAAAAGTGGCCAGTTTTGAGCACTTTGCTTTGGAATGGCACTTTAATAAGGTAGCCATGATTGTTTTAACTTCTAAATGACCTTCAAAGGGCGATACATACTGTTTAGAATGGCCCATTTTTACAGGAGCCAAATTAAGACAAAGGAATCTCCCTGGTATCTGGAAGGACAAACCACATACCTTCAACAGTATGTTGTGCACCGAATTGACTCACAAGAATCAAGTCTGTGGCAACAGAAGCTCTACTGTGGCAGAAATCACACTAAATTTTAATGATGGTTATAAAAAGCAACACATCACATTTCATTGCTCTCTGCTGCATATGAGGCTTTGTAACCACAGATCAGTCGGAGTGTCTATGTTCACCCTGTACAATGTTAAAAGCACCTACAATAGGTATACAAATGTCAGAACTAAAACTTGGAGCAGCAGCAGAAGGTCACCCGGGCCAGTGAGTTTCCTTTTAAATCATATATTCAGTCGTGTAAGCCCGCAGTATTTATCTGAGGAAATTATGGTACAAGAATGCCCTGTGGGACGACTACAAGCCGTTGGAGGGAGTGTGATGAGCTGGCCAATTTTGTGGGGGTAATCCCTGAATACAGAATTTCATTTGGAAGTAAATTTGACACATTCTACCTACCTAAGCATCATTGTGCACCAAATACATCCATTCATAACAGCGTTGTTCCTAGGTAGAAACGATGTCTTACAGCCAGATAACACGCCACACTGCTTGCACCGTTCTGCAATAGCTTGAAGAACATGAAGAGTTCAAGGTGATTTCCTGTCCTCCAAATTTCCCAGATGTCAATTCAATTAGGCATCTGTGTGATGTACTGGACTAACAAGTTTGGTTTATGGCAGTTGCACCACGCAACCTCTAGGACTTCAAGGATCTTCAGCTTAGGACTTGATGCCAGATACCACAGGACACCTTCAAGGGTCTCAAAGTCCATGCCTCAATGGGTCAGTGCTGTTTTGGCAGCATGCCGAAGACCGTAATGTTGCAGCTAATGTGTGTTTTTAAAGGGTAAAATGTCAAAGCAGTTCCAGGTTGACCAGAAATCACCAGGAAGAAGAAGAGTTCTACTTGTTGGTGATTCCTCAGCTTAATGGCCACTTCTGCAAAGAGCTCTACCTATGGAAATGATAGTGCACTTTTTAATGAATTTACCCTGGCACTTACAGACCACAGAATGATTCAGATCTCAGAAGATGTTTTGAGATGAAACAGTGCACTCTGCAGGCCAATAATAGCTCCAGCAAACAGAAAAAACCTAGAATGCACACACAAACGCAAAACGTTTCAAATTGTACAAAATATTTAATCGATTTACTCAACTTATGCGATGAATTTAAACAATTTTAGAACAGTTAAAATGATTTCACAGCTCTAATTCAATCATTAGCCACACATTAAGACATTATTTAAAGCCACTCTATGGCTTGACAGTATTTTCCTTAAAAAACAATTAAATAACTAAAATCAGCCCCTCTCTCACACACAAATTCACCATGCAGAGCAAAATACTATTGCATTATGGCTAAATTAACCTGAGTACAAGATGTAATTATCTTCCCCATGCATTTCTCACAAAAATGAGACAAGTCATTTAATCCATTAGTGAACTAAATAAATAACAGTCAATGCAAACCGCAGGAATACAAATTTCATTCACTAACATCAGAATAAACAAGGCAACCATTAAAGCTAGTGACCTGTTATCTGTCATTTTCCTAGCCAAAATGAAAAACTGACCAAAATAAACACGCACATTCAAATGGTGCACAACACAACAAGTTATCGGTTCAACCCTGATGCTTGGGTGGTTATTGCTAAGAAATAGACAAAACCCCACATTATCGGTCATCAAATAATGCTGAAAATAAATGGAGGTCAACTGCTGTAATAATGATGTCCTCTAGCATGCATTTGTGTCTTAAAGGGACAGCTCAACTAAAAAAAATAAACCCTGTCATCATTTGCAACCAAAAGATGTACAATTTACTTTCTTCCATAAAGCACAGAAGGTTGTGCTGTAGTTCCACTTCAATAAAATGAAGGTGTATGGTGATCACGACTGTCCCTGGCCTCAATCCTCTAATAATATGTAGTCAGCTAGATAGCTTTTGGGTTTGGAATGACATAAGGGAGTTACTGATGACATGATTTACATTTTAGGTGAACTGTTCCTTTTTTTATGAGTTTATACCATTGCAACACCGTGGATTTCATGTAGCCCTTCAATATAATAACTTATTACCGTCTCTATAATGACCTTGTGGAACATGGCAGTAAAAAGGCATGCACAAAGATCATCTCCCTTTGTCTTGCTCTTTTCAAATACAAAAGGCAGTAGCAACAAAGTCTGACAGTTCAATAGCTTGTTGAAAGCATTATGACTGTTGCAGTCTTCTAGAACAGCTTTTATAAAACACTTCGGATTATTGACTTTGAAAATGAGGAGATGCTTTAGACCTCTGGTCCAAAGCCAGATGTAGTTTCCATCCAAACTGTTGGCAGTGAGATAGATGGCTAAGTGTCTCCACCACATCTTTGAAGAGTCCTAGATGGGCTTATGGTTGTAAGGGATGTGTTCACTGAGGAAAAGGGGCGTGGTCATTGGGAAAGGGGCGTAATTAGGGGTAGCAAGTGCTACCTGGAGTTTTGAGGGAGGAGTTTCTTAAACAGACCACCCACTGAAAGGTCCACCCTCATCACCATGGCAACTCCCAGTATCAAAAAGACACTGCCCACGATGAAGCCAAAGGCCTCAAACATCAGTCTGCCAAAAAGAAAAATAAATCAGAACAAAAGGATTCAAGTTCTTACACTTCAGGCACATTAATTACTGTAATTACAAGATGGAAGGTCTAAGATTCTACTCTTGTTTCTATGCCAACACTTATAATGGCCACCATGGATTCCTGTGTGGGTTTGTTAGTACTGACAGCTAAATATTTCAGAATATAAATTTATATGGAGTCAGTCTAGGGGCATATATACTTGGAAAAATAAAAGAAAGTTTTGTAAACAAAAAATAACGTATTGAGTAAAAATAAATAAATAAATGCAAATTCGCAAAGTGAAAATTAACTTGAGAAATAAACCACTACAAAAAGGAAAAGCTTTGAGAAATAAAAATGAAATTTGCAAACAAACGAAAACTTCAAATAAAAATCAAGCAGTGAAAAAAAAAACTAAAATATTTGCAATTAAAATATTTATTCATTCATTCATTCATTCATACATTCATACATTCATACATTCATACATTCATACATACATACATACATACATACATACATACATACATACTCCTTTACAAAACCCGTCCAGTCAATTGCAATGCTCATTTTGATTAGCTTTTTAGTCAACTGTAAGTTTGCGATGCTGAAGTTCACCGCTGACTCCACCCCCTTGTGAAATGGGGCCACAAAGTGAAATGTGCAGATACGTGAAGTGCAAAGTGAAAACAGCAATCACATATCTATCTATCTATCTATCTATCTATCTATCTATCTATCTATCTATCTATCTATCTATCTATATATATATATATATATATATATATATATATATATATATATATATATATATAGATATATATTTTATTTTATTTTTATTTATTTATTTATTTTTTTTTTTTGCCACTGCTTGATTTTTATTTGCAGTTCTTTTTATGTTTGCAAATTAAATTTTTAGATTTCTCAAAACTTAATTTTCCCTTTGCAGTTCTTTATTTTTGTTAGCAAAACTTTTTTTTTTTCAAATTAATTTTCGCTTTGCAATTTTTGGAAATTTGAATTTATTATTATTATTTTTTTGCTTAAAACATTATTTTTAGAATGCAAAACTTTTATTTTGCAAGTATATATATGGCCCTAGACTAATTCCATAAATTTAACTCTTGTGAAAGTTGTAAAACTCTTATAGTCACAATTTATGGTTATTGTTCACTCTGGAAGACTGCTGAAAGTTAGCACACTAAACCCTCTCAACACGAAAATAAAGTGCTGCATGGATGAATTTTAGTGAAGTTATAGAGGACCTTGTACAATACATTGTCAAACAACAGTGAATTACTTGTTCAACTAGTCAATTTGGAAAATGTGGATATTCCTAAAACATCTTTAATCTTAAAATAGGAAAAAGAAAACTGCATGAGGTAAAAGAGAGAGACGTTGACTCACTTGGGTGCAAAAACTTTCCACACCATGAGATGTCTCCTGAGGATGGCTGCAGCACAAACTGATGCAAAAACCTAAAGACAATCTTAGTTACAA
This sequence comes from Danio aesculapii, assembly GCF_903798145.1. NCBI lineage: Eukaryota > Metazoa > Chordata > Actinopteri > Cypriniformes > Danionidae > Danio > Danio aesculapii. The sequence continues at coordinate 19,379,712 of NC_079444.1, forward strand.
TTTACAGTTACAAAGCACTTACAGCTTACAAATCACTAATCATCATGAGCAAGATCAAACTAGGGCTACAACAACGAATTAAGTCGATAAAAATAGATTACTAAAAAGAGTAGGCAACGAATTTCATAATCCATTTGTTGTCGTGCGACGCGGAGACGTTTGATTGTTAAAAAAAACAAACACTTTAGTTCAGCGCGGAATGGAGTGAACACGGTCTCTCTTGCACACTGATGCAGAGTTCAGCGCCTCAAAGACAGGGATGAGGAGGAAGGAAGTTCACTCAGCAGGGTAAATAACTACAGAATCCTACTTTTGTTCCGTTTTGTAGTGAGAAACGTAAAGTCCCTGGTGCTGGTGTTTACTCTTTATCGAGCTTGACAAGCATGACAAGTTAGCGTTAGCTCGATTACTCATAACAGCAACTGAACAATTCAAACTGAGCTTTGGCGCATGTCTGACGCTGAGCCAGAGACAGACATGTCATTATCACAAATATTCAGTGTTTCAACCACCTAATGCTTATTTTATGTTTTAGACATGTAAATACATAAAATTACTAGAAAAACAATACATTTAGAGTTTGTTAAACACACAAGAAAATCCATGGAAGTCTAACAATACATTCAAATATAACTTGCAGATGTGTTTTATTCATATCAGATATACATAGTGAAAGTAAATAAGTTAAATCTATTCTTTTCTAAGTTCACCAGCCACTTGCATGTATTTTGGGAGTAATGCTGAATCCTGCGAGTTCCGTTTTATGAATGAGGTAAACGGGAGGCCGCAAGTAAACATGCCGACGCCCATCTCACGTTACAGATCACAATCAAGATCATTTATACATATTTAAAAACACAATGCACTCACACATTTATGTGAATTGGAATATCAGGTAGTTGATGACATGATGAGCAAGCGTGAATATATAATACATATATTAAAACAGAAAAGCCTAATAAAAGAGATACCCCCGTCATACAGCACTATTGTGGCTGCAGTGTCACGTAACAAACATGACGCATCGCCATGGAAACATTAAGAGTGAACGTTCTAAAATAATGGTCGACTAAAAAAAAACTAACTTCCAGTTCCAGATACAATCTTTTAAACTCACCAGGGTAAGGGTTAACAACAGTAAAGCAGCTAACTTTGCATTGCAAGACTAAAGACGTTTTTATTCATTCGCCTGATCATTCATTTTTCAAATCTGTCATCATGTTTAGCTGCATTTCAAATAAAGCTTTTCTTACTTAGTAATTTTGTCTCGATTTAAAAATCAAAAAAATCTTAAATCAAGACTACACAAGAAAAATGGCATGAGTAAATTAAGTGATGGTTAAAACCAAGATTATTTTTCTTACCCTATTGGCAAATATTTTTGCTTGTTTTAAGCAAACAATCACTTAATTTTGAGGTGGGTTTTTTTTCAGAAAACAAGACATTATTTCTTATGCTACTTCATGTATCTAGTATGTATCTTGATTTAAAAAAAGTTTTTTTTTGATATTTAGACTGAAAACAGGACAAAACTACTTAATTTTTTATTTTATTATTATTAAAACAGCTCTGGGATGAGCATTTTTGAATAAAGTTGGTTGGAAATGAATGCTTTTTTTTTACATCCGATTCATCAATTAATCAGAAAAATAATTGACAGATTAATCAATTGCTAAAATATTCGTTAGTTGCAGCCCTAGGTCAAACTAGCCTGCTTAGTCTAAGAAGCAAAAATGCTATTCACACATTTCTAACAAAAGTATGCATTAATTGAGCATAATGCAAAGTGAATGTTGTAAAATTTGTACAAACCTGTGCTCCACTGACAAACAGGTAGCGTGCAGAGAGCTGCAGGAGACATGAGCTGAACTTCTGAGGGTTTTCTCTCAGTCTCATCTCCATGACAGCATCCTCGCTCTCTTCCACTCCTGCTGAGCGTGTAGATCGGGAACCACGCACCTCACACACCAGAGGCCAGAGAAGCAGCAGAGGACAGCCAACTGCATGTGCCAATTAGACAGTGATCATTAGAGAAGGAAAGACCAGCTGAGTGATTTTATTAGCTTCAAAACACAGTAGTTGTGTAACGGATCACAAATATCAAGGTTTAGATCACATAATGGTTTTTCAGTCACAGATCGGACCATTTTTCGGATTAGCCAAGAAGGGGAGACAACAAATTTCCATTTATTATAAAAACAGTACTGCAAAAAACTTTTGAGTTTCTCTTTCTTGATTTTTGCATTTTTTAGATTTGAATGCAGCGATTGGAAGGATTAATAAATATTTCCAAATCATTATCATTTATAATTTATGTTGCTTGGGTGTTGAGATCCTGATCTTTTAATGATTAATCATGCAGCCTACATGGAACGCATTAATGCAGGCTAAACAAGTAGTGACAGAAAACACCTTTAATGAAACCCACCACATCCCGAATAACCTACCACAACTTCTTCCAACACAATTATACTTTACAGGAAAGCCTAAATCAGGTGTGTCCAAACTCGGTCCTGGAGGGCCAGTGTCCTGCATGGTTTAGCTCCAACTCCCTTCAACACGCCTCCCTGGAAGTTTCTAGTATACGTAGAAAGAGCTTGATTAGCTGGTTCAGGTGTGTTTAATTGGGGTTGGAACTAAAATCTGCAGGACACCAGCCCTCCAGGACCGAGTTTGGACACCCGTGGCCTAAATGCTTTCATACATGTGATTTGAATGACGTGAGAGGCGATCTCTCTGTGATAGTAACAAATTTAAGATTAATCTACCAGTAAAAAAAATGTATTAATCCGCAGGCCACGTGTTCCTAACTATGGGTTGTGATCTGTACCAATCACGAATCAACCGTGATCCGTTACACCCCTAAAACACAGATAGAACTGGTCTGTCCATATGCTTATACAGGAGCACTTCCAACATCCTAAGATAAAGTGAAGGTACCTGCAAAGATGATATGTGAGGCAAAGGTGTTAAGGGTCACCAACGAGGCAGGAAGCAAAGTCCCTGTGTGACCTTGAGGAAAGCCCACAAACGCAGCACCCCACTGTATTGAAGGGAAGGTGGGTAGGTGTCCGGAGGCATGAAAAAACTGGGAAGCCGCCAGAGACCATGAAACCACTGGAGCCCATGGAACACTGAAATCATCTGGAGGGTTAAAGAAAGCAGATTTGATGCATAATGAGTAGAAATAGCTCATCAGTAGTAATAGTAATAAAAGAAATAATGAACTGTTGTCCTACTGGAGTGTTTGTGCAGGCTGGAGAGAGTGGTGCTACAGGCATGAATGTGCAGCACTGCTCCTGCTTCCAAGAGGAGAAGCAGGAAGGCAAGGGCCATTCCCTCTGGATGGAGTAGAAGCACCACCAACCCCAAGAGTCCGCAAAGCAGGACCAAAGGAGCAGAGTACACTGTACCCAGCCCATAAGCCTCCACAGCTGGCCTGTTGTCTACTTCACCACCATCTGTGCTCCCGTCCTCCAGCGAGTGTCGGATGCGCTGATAGAGCTGTGGGATCAGATGGTGCAGTTCAGCTTGCGGACTGATTCCCGTGCTGGCTCTGTATTTAGGGGGTGGCAGAGATGTTCCTCGAGAGCTCAATGGAGTCCTTGTCTTGAGGAACACAGTCATGGGGTCCAGCCACAACAGGAGCAAACCCAGGCCCAACAGGCAGAAAGCAGCCCGTGGCAGGAACACCTGGGCTAGACCAATAAGTTCGGACAAACTCCGGAAGGTGTCCTCTGGGGTGGCACTCACTGCCCAGTGCAACCCAATGCAAACACAGGCCAGTGGTATGAGAAAGCAGGCTGTAAATACAGTCAAACTGGAACAGTTTAGGTTCCCATAGTGTCTCAGCCAACGGTGTAGAAGGTACCCCCACGTGGCCAGTGAGAATACAGAGAGTACATAGTGTAGGTTGCGCAGCTGGCTGTCCTGTACACGTGAGAGCGGGGAGAGGAAAGATGAGGGCTGGCAGGATCCCTGCTCCTCTCGGCAGTTGTGGAAGGAAAGGGATACATATAGCGACCCCACCAGCACTCCCAACCACACTAACAACACAGTAGCTTCCCGTCTGACCACAGACGATGGCAGTGCTGTTGGCAGCAACCTTGGTGGCTTCTGGGTGTCTGGTGGAGGAAGTGGAACCAGGAGCCCATCCCAGTTAAGACGGAGTGGAATATATATGCTCAATGTGAAGAGCAAAAAAGTAACCACATGGCCTTCATAGATGACATAGCTGTCCGAAAGCAGCGAGGCACAGCGCAGGAAAAGCACAAGCAGTGCAGGCGTGAGGAGGCCAGAAAGTGACCACTTACATTTTTGAGAAACTCTACGTGTCTTCCACAGAAATAACACCTCAGATGAAAGTGCTGCAGTTCCTAAACACCATGAGAACTCCAAATAACCTTGCAAAAACAGCTGACCTGCAGCTACTCCTAGTCCTACTGCCAGCCCGGAGAGAATGGGCAACTTGAGCAAGCCTTCCTGAATGACTACACAAGACAACTCAGAAAGGGCGTAGCACAGCATACAGGAAACCGACAAGATTAATAGACCAGCAGCCATTTTTAAAGGGTTGAATCGGGCCCAGGAGGCTCTACAAGTCTCCCTGACAGCTGTCAGATAGTTCTGCATGGAGATGACTAGTTTAGGAGACGGGAGATGACCCTTGTGGACAGCAGACAAGTACTGGGAGGAAATATTTGAGAAGTCAGCCCGCAGCTGAGACAGACTGTCTGGTGGGATGTCTTTGGCCATGTTAGAATAGGTCTCCAAGAAGCGGTTTACCTTCACAGAAATATAAAAGACAGAATTATGTGAAACTCTTTGCAATAGGTAGAAAAAGACAATAAACATGAAATACAAGACAGACAATGCAGACAAACATAACAATCCATTAAAAAAGTGGCTAAGAGAAATTCCTAACCTGTTTGACGTTAATCCACAGCGCCTCAGCCTGGCTGAGACCTGTAGGTGCACTCCGGGAGCCATTCTGAGGAAAAAGTGGCAGAAGAACCTGGCCCACACTGCTATAGGGAATGGGAACTCCCAGCAGTAGTGCCAGTGTGGGCACCAGATCAGTCTGAGGTACAACCTCAGGTTCCACCTGCAAAATTAAACGTGATGAACTTTCTAAAAAGAAAAAAGGCCACTTTTCTCTCTAGAGATATTTTCTCATTGAGGAAATGAAAATGGAAAACAAAAAAATAGGGAAAGGTGCAATTATTCTGTTTCTTAAAAATGAAAGATTTTTATATGCACTGTATCTACATTGCAGAGCCGTTTTAAATGATTTGCTATTGATTATCAGTTTTAATGTTATTTCGGATTTTGAAGTTGCACCTGCCACTTTAGGACTCGTTTGAGGACTTCTGAGGGTAGTTCTGATGCTATAATCATGCAATTTTACACCAGTAGAGTTGACGACAGCTTGTTTCGTGTGTTTTTTTTAATAGACACCCCACTGGTTGGAAAAAATGAAATACAGGCAAATGAGATCCGATTTTCTTTTTACCTGCGAGCCTGGTGCAGGAAATAAGGGAGAGGAGCTGTAGAGAAACAGAGCAGCATCCGTCTCTTTCTGGCTCTCTCCACCATGATCTCCAGTGTCTGTCATTCCATGATCTCCCATTACCACCAACAGTGTGTCATTCTTCAGACGCTTAATCACTGACCTGGCATCAGCAGTGAGACAGCAGCAGATGGAAAACAATTAGATAATGCAAGAAAATGTATTAAAAGCTTAACAACATGACAGAACGTAGGCAGATGAATGAGGCTGCAGCTAACCTGATAACTCCATCCATCTGGGAGAGTTTTTCTGCCATCGCAGGGTGATCCGGGCCAAATCTGTGCCCACAGTGATCCACACCCAGGAAATGTGCAATCAGCACATCCCAATCATCCCCCTCCACTGATGAGAGCAAAACACAACTATTAAGCCATAGACTAATTAGCATTAAGCTGGATTAGAAATTGTGTTTACATGTAAACATACAAGAGGTTGAAGGTTATTTTATATGCAAACAAAGCAACATTTTAAACCAACCAACCAATTGATGGGATAAATTATTATACTGCTTACTGGTAGGATAAATATTTTGGAGAATGCCATTGTCAACGGTGTGCAAGTCCTTCACATTAAAGGAGGGGAAGGGCAGAGATCTGTGGAATTTCTTTGGGAAGAGACTCACCCATGTATCGTCCCCCATAAAAACAACTCTCTTACCTATAAAACAGAAGAGGAAACGGAGCAGTTAACAAACAGAACAGCAGAATGGCAATTTAGCATCTCAATCTAAACAGGATTCATTCAATTTATTTACATACAATAAAATGTATTTATTATAAACAAATTATTTGATGCCAATAATGCTTTTTGAGGATTTGAGCTATAAAACAGTTTAATGTTGTAAAAAAAAAGTCTCTAATCATTCTCATGAATTAACCCTTTTTCAGGTGAGGAACCATATAGGGTAGCTTTACTGACATCCAATGCAATATAATTTATTTTTTTTAAGTTCAAAAGTCTTATAACAACACATCTTTAATAAGGCCAGACAGAATTTGCTGACATTTTTGCCATTTCTGTGCAGAATTTTGTAAAAAAAAAAAAAAAAGATTTATGCAGAATGTTTTTTTTATTATTATTATTATTATTATTATTATTATTATTTCCTTTATTTAGCCAGGAGATAAAAAAAAGTAAAAAGTAGATTAAAAGTACTCAGATTGATTTTGGAAGTATCGTAACTAAAAAATATATGAAATAAAAAATAATAACTTTAAAAATTTAACTTTTTTTAAATGTTTACAATGCAAATACAATTAGATCTACTTAACTGGTAAACAAAGAAAGTTTCTTATAGATCAACTAAAAGACAGTAAATATTATTTTACAAACTGTATTGTAAATAAAACTAATTAACATTTTTATATTAGTCAATAACATTACGTAAATTAATTTTAAAAACTGAATAAATATAGATGTACACAATTACACACAATTAAATAAATGGACTCAGTGATGGGCTGAAATATAGTCTTCGATATCACATGATTTTTGTGAAAAATGTGATACTTTCCAGACTCTGATAAAGTTCAATAGAACAGCAACTTTATGTAACAAACCTTTTGTAACCCGTTTAATTGCTTTAAAATCAATGCATGTTTGTGCATTTACATATAAATAAATATACACAGTACACATATATATTATGCAAATATAAACCTTTATTTTGTACACAATCAGTCATGGTTAATTAGCTAGATTCATATTGTGATAAAGTATAATTAGTTTTATATTTTTATTTTTCAGTGTTAGGGAATATTACAATTTTAAGTTACTTTTTTTTTATGTAACTGAATGAGTTACATTTTTACCTTTTTAATGAAAGTAAAAGTATGTTTTATGTTATTTTTGTTTTTAAAGAGTCTGAGGTTTAAAATTGTAACATTACTTTTCTATCCAACAATACGCATTGTGTTTCCTCTAGGATTTTTTCCAGCTGTGGCGGCAGGTCTTTTACACAAATCTACCAACTACCTATGGCGTTATTTCAATGACAAATGGAGAAATGTCGTGAGCGCAGTATTACAAGTCGAGATCGCAATTATGGAATACGAGTATGTGAATCTCTTTGCTTGCGTGCCAATTTCCTCTGTTCGTGAAAAAATCTTCTTGCATGACCTCAAATATACGCTGCTCGAGCGCAGATCTTCTTGTGCACTCTAATAAATGCTGCTGAAATAAAATTTAGTGGGTTTATGTAACGAGTATGCCTTCAACATTTATAAGATTTGCTATTAATATTTATCAATGTCTCTAATAGACCTACAGAGTGGCGTTAATGCATCCTGAAGTAAAGTGAAAAGGCAATAAACTCCAGCAAGATAAAGTAATTGTACGCAGAACCACAGACCTTTATCTATAAATAAAGTATAATTATGGAAACTGTGTTCATCATAACTGAAAGCTACGTCGTGTTTGCTGGCCTCACGCATCTATCAGTCAGTCAGTCACCTTAAAGGGTTAAACAAAAAATGCACAGCACTACTACGTTTACAGAAAAGTTTTCGTTGTTATAATTCACTTACCTTTTAATGCGTTTCTGTGCGATTAAAACCCGCTATTAAAAAAACAACAACAATGACTGAATGCTTTGAATGAGAAGCTGTAATGTAGCCGTGGCGGGATGAATTTTGGTGTGGCGCCCCACCATGGCAGAATGAATGTAGCGGAAACCATGATAGATCCATATATACAAATAAAAGCTACAAATATATGCATTTGTAAAATCAGCATAAATTGTCAATCAACGTAACGCATACTAGCACAAATTACAATCATTTTGCAGCTTATTTTTTAGGGTTTCATATTACAGAAATGCCAAGAAGTATTTAACTATCATATGCTTGTTCGTTTCATTTCATGTAGGCATCAAAGGCTACGGTTGAAGTCAGAATTATTAGTCCCCCTTTGAATTTTTTTTTTTTTCTTTTTTAAATATTTCCCAAATGATGTTTAACAGAACAAGGAAATTTTCACAGTATTTCTGATAATATTTTTTCTTCTAAGGAAAGTCTTTTTTGTTTTTTTCGGCTAGAATAAAAGCAGTTTTTAATTTTTTAAGATCCATTTTAAGTTCAAAATTTTTAGCCCCTTTGAGCTATATACTTTTCTGATAGTCTACAGAACAAACCATTGTTATACAATAACTTGCCTAATTACCCCAACCTGCCTAGTTAACCTAATTAATGTATAATAATAATAATTCCTTACATTTATGCAGTGATTTTCTGGACACTCAAAGTGCTTTTACACATTTTTGGGGGTGCTGCTCATCCACCACCAGTGTGCAGCATCCACCTGGATGACACAATGGCAACCATATTGCGCCAGACCGCACACCACCAACAAGATGATTGGTGGAGAGAAGACAGAGTGATGAAGCCAATTATGATATAAGGGGATTGTCAGGAGGTCATGGTGGACAGAGGCCAGTGGGCAAATTTGGCCAGGATGCTGGGATTAAACCTCTTTTTCAAAGAACATCCTGAGATTTTTAATGACCTCAGAGAGTCAGGACCTCAGTTTAACATCTCATCCGAAAGATGAGACTGAGCGCTCACTGAGCAGTATAGAGTCCCTATCAATATACTGGAGCAGCTTATATATTAGCTTTCCCATATGCTCTCCCATCCAAGCACTAACCGGGCACAGCCCTGCTTAGCTTCAGTCTATAATAATAGATATGATATAATGTGGGAAAAACATAGTTCATTTTCTTTATAAAAAATATAATCTCTTGACAGGATAACCTAAAGAGAATTACCAGTTTCAGTTTTACTCACCCACTTGTCCCAGCTGGTGCACTAGATTGTCTTCCAGGATGGCATTGGATGCGAAGTTGTTCCCCACATCAATGAAAGTGGGCAGAGAGCCCGTTGTGAAGCCTTTAATCCTCTGCATGGTAGTGGTGGGCGGATCGGCGCGAAAGGTGTACAGCCTGGCATGAGAGGAATGTGCTGATGCCATCTCATCCAACACCGGCAGCTTGTTTTCAAAGGGTTTGGGTGCCGCATTCTCTGGATCATAGCGGGTAAAGTCGGCCTTCAGAGCGTCGATGATCAACACCACTGCCCTGCGAAAGCGTGGCTCACTCAGGCAGAAATCGCCCTTCAGCTGAGCTCCTGGAGACAAGATGTCCGCACAGGTGCTTGTTCTGTTAACCTCCAGCCGGACCAGGAGAAAGCCTCCCACAAACAGGAAGATGCCCACGTAAAACACTGAGCAGACCCAGAGGAGGGCGAGCAGAATGGGAAGTCTTCTCATTCTGGAAAAAAAACAATATCATTGGTTTCATTTTATACAGACTACATTTGCAATAACACGGAAAAGGAGGATTTCCATAATTCATTTGTCAACCAGTGTATTAGGGCTGCACCTGCACGATATTGGAAAAATCTGATACTGCAATATTACTAAATTATTATTAATACATTTATTTTTCTGAAATAAATATTGCCATATGAATATTGTTTTTAAAGATGGTTTGAAAAGCTCTGTCTGACATTTTTTCTGTGGAGTCTAATGCTATTCAGGTACAAAAATGCTTTTCTTACTTTGTCTCATTTCTAGTCAAAATATTCAAAAGATCAAGTGAAAAATATGGTTTCATTTTCACTTTAAAGACAAAATTCTGAGTTTTCCCTAAAACACTAAATTATCTGCCAACGGGAGAAGTAAAATTATCTTGTTTTCACTTTGATATTTGCAGTAGAAACAAGACAAAAATTCGAAGTATAAAACTTTTCGTATAAATAATCGAATTATAATTTTTGTGCCCAAATGTCTTAAACTTAAGGATGTAACGATTCACCGTGAGTCGGATATGTGATGATTCAAATCGGTAAAAATATTGAATGAATCGCAATACATTTTTGAACAGAGGGGGCGCTGTGTTTACAGACGCAAACTCGCTTTACCTGCACATCAGCCGCGAGCAAGAGGTGGACCGGCAGAGTAAAATGACAGCAGTTAAGTGCGCCAGACAAACACAAACTGTGTGCAAAATACTGCGAATAGATGTTTACGCTAACAGAACAATGAATATGATGCACATAAACCATCAACAAAATAAAGAACAACTGTCACAGACGTCTATACCTAAAAACAAAACTATTAATAAGCCAAAACCACGCAGACCAGATGATTTGCAGCGCCGACACGTGCTACAGAGATCACATGGTGCATCAGTGTTTTCGTAGCGAAAGAGTGAAGATGTTTTTTAGACTGAAAGACTATAAAGTTGTTCTGTTACAGAAGCAGGTATCAGATTATTTTACCCTCTCCTTTTCAAATTAGTTTACACATATTTTAATAATTTGCTTATTATTATAGAATATTTAAAAATGTACACACTGCTCTCTGGTTTAGGAAAAGGCTTTGCTCTCCACACCAGCCATCTCAGTCCCCAGTGAAAGAGTTTTTTCAGCAGGGGACATTGTAAATGTTCAAAGACCTCAGCTTGTGCCAGAAAACAGAGATATTTAAAAATGTAAAGTCCCAGCACAGTCAAAGTTTATGTTTGTTTATATTAATGAGTCTTCTTTAGTTTGTGTTATTCTCCTGTTTTTTGGAATTTATCTGTTTTTAAAATAGCTATTTAGTTATGGCAGAAAATGTGTTGTTTTGCTAAATATGTGCATTATTAAAGAAAAATATGAAAGGGCTCTTCACCTTTAATTTGTTTCAAATGATTTTGTAAAAAAATCGTGACTCGTGAGAAGTCAGGCATCGTGAGAAAAGTATCTTGAATCGTATCGAATCATGAGTCAAGTGAATCGTTACATCCCTACTTAAACTCTCTTAAAATACTCAGTTAAAAAAATGCAAATGATAAACTTTTACTCTATTATTGTGCAGCCCTACAGTGTATATTTTATACTGTTGAATGTTTAATTCTGACTGGCTGATGAACATTTTAAGGAATGTAACTACTTTTCAATGAACAGCCAAGTAAATAACTAAAGTAGTTCCAGACAAGTTTTGACCGCTTTACAGTTCTATACAACAACACTGAATAATTTGTTATTTTACAGCCTACAAAAATCAAAAGTCAAAGCAAAACTAAACAGTAAATACAGGAGCTGTTTGATGACAAACACCTGACAAGCATCTGAACAGTTTTGTTAGGTGTGGTGACTAGAATAACTGACTCGGGTCCATTGAAGTATTAGAAAACGCACTTTTCTTTTATAACTGAATTATAAAAAACAGATGTAGACCCGAACTGTAAAGACCACATAACCACATCGGGTGTGGGTAATTAAATTTCTTAATAATTCAATGGCTCTTTGTCAATTATTCCTTATATAAACTGTATGCTATATTAGCTCAACATGTAACAAGTGTAGGTGTTTTTAGTAACTAATCGTACATTATGAAGCATATTCCACTGTATTGCAATAATAAAACTGTCATATCTTCATGTTAAATCTTCATTTTCTTTATATAGTTTTTAATAGTTTCAGTAAATTAAACTAAATGGGAACATCAGAACGCTGAAATAAAATTCTCAGTTTAATGTAGTTATACTAATGAAAACCATATACACATATACATGCATTACAAATTCAATTCAAGTTTATTCCTATAGTGCTTTTACTATGCAGATTGTGTCTAGCTTAACACTGAAGTTCTAGTGAATTGTCAGTCCACGTTTCAAAGTTATATAAACAAACATGTAAAGCATGTGAGTATTTTTAACAAAATGTCTGGTGCATTAAGACAGGAGGAGTGTGTCCTACAGGTGGTTTGTCAAACCCGCTCACCAACCTGGAGCACACTCATGAATCATACTGTTATGTGATGCATTATGTGTATGCTTTGCAAAAAAGATGAGCCTTTAATCTTGTTTTGAACTGAAAGAGTGTGTCTTAGCCTCATACATTATCAGGAAGGCTATTCCAGAGTTCAGTAGCCATCAATGAGAAGGCTCGACCTCCTTTAGTAGAAATACAAAAAAAAATAGTTTAAAACTGACAATATAAAATGAAGTCATTCAAACTAGTAACAGCTAGTAACATAGTTGATAAAACAAAAACATTTTAAAATTTAAATAATTTGAAAAATTACAAATCTTAATAATGAACATAACATTCAGATGTTTTCCTAAGTCCTTTGTGAAATATAATTAATATTAATACTGTCTATAAACATAAGCAAACAGATACAAGCCGTTTTATGAGACCATTCATGGTCTGTACAAATGAATAGTTGAATGACTCATATACACAAATCTTCAGACAAAGTGAATATATTTACATTACTTCCTAGAGGTCTAAACAGAACTCAAGTTATTCCTTAAATGTTGCTTAGATAGCCAATAAGCCAGATTTTAAGACAGAGCCCCAGCATAGCAATATCCACCCTAAATAACTTTTTCTCTATCGAAGTATAATATAAAGTGTGTTGTATTTTCGTTCCAGGCTAAATTAATAGACACTACATGGCTAACTGCAGTAAAGAGGCTGGTGCTGTAGTGGAGTGTGTGCTGCATGCTTACAGTACTGACCTTGCTCCGTGTTCGTCCTCTCTCTCGCTCTCTTCAGAAACAGAAAGCCGCTGCAGGAGCACTGAAGAGCCGCAGGGTCTCCGGCATCTGCCGCCCGGTCTTTCGGAGCCTCACTGGTGCTCTACACGTGGAGACATGCGGCTTTATTAAAGCACGGCGGGTTTGTTTTAATATTGATCATCTCGCTGCCCGGTTTCCACTTCCGTTGACATGCGTAGTGCGTTTGACGGTTACAGGTAAAGAACGCTGTCAAAATAAAAGCTCATGTTGCCGATGTTCAAAATAAAAGCATGTAGGCTCGCGCTTAGTCTGTGGTGTCTGGTTACTTTACTTATCAATTTATTTGTTTCATTTAATTTAGTTTGGTTTGATTACGATTTAATTCAACTGAGCATGGCATAATGCATCATGGCTGGAATATGAGGCTTTTTGTTTTATTATTTAATTTAATTATTTTAAATATTTAATCAGATGTTTAAAATACATTTTATAAAAATCATTCCATATTGTTTTATTCACAGGGAAATTTTAAACAAATTTTACACTAATATGAATTATACATGTACTTTTAGTTTTATTACTATTTTATCTATTACTTTATTCATTCGTTCATTTTCTTTCAGCACAGTGTCTATTTCAGAGGTCACCACAGCAGAATGAACCGAAAACTATTCTGGCATATGTTTTATGCAGCAGATGCCCTTCCAGCCACAACCCAGTACTGGGAAATTATTACTTTGTTTCAGTTCATTTATTTAATTTAGAACATAATGTTCAGAACATGAAACTTAGAAACATTTTATATTTATTTTAATTTATTTTTATTTTAATATTTTTTAATTAAATTACATGTAAGTCATTTATTCATTCATTCATGTTCCTTCGGCTTAGTGCCTTAATTCATCAGAGGTCACCACAGCAGAATGAACCGCCAACTTATTCAGCATATGTTTTGGATAGTGGATGTCCTTCCAGCTGCAACCCAGTACTGGAAAACACCCATACACATTCATTACGGCCAATTTAGTTTATTCAATTCAACTATATCGCATTTCTTTGGACTGTGGGGGAAACTGGAGCACCTGGAGGAAACCCAATGCGAACACAGGGAGAACATGCAAACTCCACACAGAAATGCCAATTGGCCCAGTCGGGACTCGAACCAGTGACCTTCTTGCTGTGAGGTGACAGTGCTAACCACTGAGCCACCATGTCGCCCCTTATTCTATTTTATTTAGTTAATTTTGTATTAACTAAATTAGAAATACTAAAAACAGGTGTACACAATGCATTATAATGCATCATACATCGTGTAACATGTTTTTAAAATTTACATTATATTATTTTATTTGTTTATTTATAAATTAACCATTGGACATTTAAAGCAAATTGTACAGAATATGGCAACGTGCTGGTGCAGTGGATAGCACTGTCCCCTCACACCAAGAAGGTCGCTGGTTTGAGCCCCGGCTGGGTCAGCTGGCATTTCTGTGTGGAGTTTGCATGTTCTCCCCGTGTTCACGTGGGTTTCTGCGGGTGCTCCAGTTTTCCCCACAGATAAAGACATGCACTTTATATGAATTAGTTAAATTGTCAGTTGTGAATGTGTGTGAATGAGTGTGTATGGATGTTTCCCAATGTTGGGTTGCAGCTGGAAGGGCATACGCTGCGTAAAACATATGCTGGATAATTTGTCGGTTCATTCGGAGGTGACCCCTAATGAATAAAGGGACTAAGCCAAAAATAATTGAATGAAATGTACAGAATACATGGAAAACCAATTTGCAAAAATGAATGGTTTAAATACTTTTTTTCTTAAAGAAAAAAATGATATTTTATAGTAAATTTATTTCTGTCATTATGATATTTGACCATTTACAAAAAAAGATCAACCTAATACTTAATCCTCTTCTGCTTTTACAGAGTTCTTTTTTTTTTTTTTTTTTGCAAAACCTACACTACTTGTAGTCTTTCAAAATATACTGCTAAGAAAAGATAAAGAAAACGCTTGGAGTGACATTGTGTTGTTTAAGGGTTTCCTTTATTTATTTGAGCAGTATATTTTACATGCAGACTACACTTAAGCCCGTATAAATGTCATTGCATGATTACTTGTGGGCATATAAAATGATTTCATCTATTTCCCTTTTATTTAAATTTTTTCTAGTGGTTTGCAGTGGGGGTGACACGGTGGCTCAGTGGTTAGAACTGTCCCCTCACAGCAAGAAGGTCGCTGGTCCGAGTCCTCACTGGGTCAGTTGACATTTCTGTGTTGAGTTTGCATGTTCTCCCCATGTTCATGTGGGTTTCCTCCAGGAGCTCTGGTTTCCCCCACAAGACATAGTACAATATACAAAACTATATAGTACAAAACTATATTGGCCGTAGTGTATGTGTGCGAATGAGTGTGTATGGGTGTTTCCCAGTACTGGGTTGCAGCTGGAAGGGCATCCACTGTGTGAAACATATAATGGAGAAGTTGGTGGTTCATTCTGCTGTGGTGACCCCTGAGAAATAAAAGGACTAAGCCGAAGGAAAATAAATGAATGAATGGTTTGCAGTGTTTTCTGAACCACGCAGTTCATTCATTCATTTTCTCTTTGGCTTAGTCGCTTTATTAATCTGGGGTCGCCACAGCGGAATGAACCACCAACTTATCCAGCATGTGTTTTATGCAGCAGATGCCCTTCCAGGTGCAACCCATCACTGGGAACCATCCATGCACACACATACACTACGGTCAATTTAGCTTAACCAATTCACCTAGCGCATGTCTTTAGACTGTGGGGGAAACCGGAGCACCTGGGGGAAACCCAATCCAATACAGGATGAACATGCAAACTCCACACAGAAATGCCAACTGACCCAGCCAAGGCTCGAACCAGCGACCTCCTTGCTGTGAGGTGATTGTGCTAACCACTGCACCACCGTGACGCCCAACTGATAAAAATAAATAAATTCCCAAACTCCATTATGTCAAAAAGAAAATCAACAAGACTTTTCATCCAGTGTTCATATTTTTGTCCAGCATTTTTATTCTGAAAGTATTTAATGATATATTTTATCATTTGCATATTTAATCATAACATATTAGAAAGCATGTAATACAAAAAACGTCTCCAATTCTTAATGTAATCAGACCACTGGGGAAGTTTTTATAATGACCAGTTATTTTGACCCTTTTCACCTGCAGTGACTTGCCTTAAAATAGTCATTGATCATATTGTAATTGAATTAGAAGTGTTTAAACTAAAAAACTAAACCACAACACTCACATTTGCCAATCCCAGTGGCATCATCAGATCTATGAGCACCATCAATCATTTCCTTCACCGAGGTGCCAAACAAACACCATATCGGAAATGACCTTGTATTTTTGCGAACACAAAACCCAACATCCATGCCATTCTTACACCAGTCACCGCTGAACACAATAAGAGATGGACAATGCAGGTCATTGAATGTGGAGATAAAGGCTCATCTGTGTGTCGTGTGTGTTGTGCCATTCAGCTGCTGGCAGGTGAACAGAGATCAGTTTGTCTCTGCAGAGCATGTGATGCCCGCTAATATATAAAAAGAGTTGCTGGATAATGTGCGATTCAATGCGCACATTGACTTTAAGCCTTAAACACTTGTTTCAACTCGTTCGGCATCCACCTCTTTCATACAAGATGAGAACGGGTGTTCCCATTATCCTCTTTGTTGCAGTGGCTGGTTTCCACAATGGTAAGATTACAAAATAACAACATTTGTACACTGAAATATGATTTTTGATTTGCTCTGTATGCAGTTTTAGTTAAATAAATACATGCTAAATAATGCCAAATACATGCTAATTAATATCATTTCAAATATATATTTTTATGTATTGTGTTCTTTAATAAAAGCTGTTTGTATTCTATTATATTTCTATTAATATTTATAATTAAACTAATTTAATGTTTTATATATTTATATTTTATGTCTGTTAATGTAAACAAAGTAATGTGTGTATAAAGCCACCTCAGAGTAAAACTTAACTATATAATACAGGCTAAAATATTTTAATATAATATAATATAATATAATATAATATAATATAATATAATATAATATAATATAATATAATATAATATAATATAATATAATACTTAGGTTATAAATATTTAGGTTATAGGTTATTTTAACAGTTTAAATTGAGGTATTATTATATTAATATTATCGTTATCATATGATTTAATATAGAATGAATGAATGAATGAATTATACTCTCATTTTTTGTGACAGTTTGCCAAATTTATTACAGATTTATTTATTGTTTATAACATGTTAGATTTGGCTCAGTTGATGTGCATAGGCTAACTGTTGGCTCATTAACAGTAAGGGAAAATGGGGACGATTGCAACATGGGGCAGTTGCAACAAGACTTATTCCTCCATTTAGGAATGAGCTAGAGTGATGATATTCATTTCTTTTCTTTTCTTTTTGGCTTAGTCCCTTTATTAATCAGTGGTTGCCACAGCGGAATGAACTGCCAACTTATCCAGCATATGTTTTACACTGCGGATGCCCTTCTAGCTGAAACCCATCACTGGGAAATGATGATATTCATGCTACATATTCCCAGTTATCCGGTTTCCCCACAAGTCCAAAGACATGCGCTATAGGTGAATTGAGTAAGCTAAATTGTCAGTAGTGTATATGTGCGAATGGACGTGTATGGGTGTTTCCCAGTGATGGGTTGCATCTGGAGGGGCATCCGCTGCGTAAAACATATGCTGGATACACTCAAAAAAAAATTTTTTTTTGACAAACTACTTATTTAAAATGAGCTGAATCAACACAATTCTTGAGATTTCATTGGGACAATTTAATTTTTTTATGTTCAATCCACATAAATTAGTTAAAAGTGTTAAGGAATTGTGTGGAACCCTGCATTTTTTACAGTGTAAGTTGGCGGTTCATTCCGCTGTGGCAACCACACATTATTAAAGGAACTATGCTGAAAAGAAAATTAATGAATCAATGAATATTCTCAGTTTGAACCTCCTTCAATATGAGAGAAATCAGCCATATGTGACCATTCAGTATAAAACAAATTTTTAGCTAAAAAAAAAAAAAGTCTTTTAATGTTCAGAAAAGTTCTCATACTGTCTAATCTGTTTTTATGAAACATTATAAATTCATGTCATTTAAATCACTGTTTTCTTAGCTTTCTATTAAGTGTTGAAGCTGTTGTATCTCCCTAGCATTGAGTTTAATAAGGGTTGACAGAGTTGGGACAGTTGCACCAGGCTGTTACAACAATTACAAAACTCATTTAAAAGTTTGCCATATTAACAATGTGCAACTTTAATTCTATTACAGTATCAATGTAATTTAATTTGAAAGAATAAATTCTTTGATTAATTAATTAATTTTAAAGTTTAAATAAGTAGTTTAGTAAAGGTCCAGTCTAGATTTTCAGTTTTTCAGATTTTTTGTAGGCCTGATAACTGGCTGTAACTTTTCTTTTAATAGTCTGTATTTATATAGGTGATTTAAGACATTTAAGACATTCTGTTTATCTAAAAATAAAATCCAATCTGATGTTTTAGAATTTTTTTGTCCCTGTGGGTTGTTGCAAATCCCCCTGCTCGGGGTCAGTTGCAATGTTTGACTTTTTGGGTTTCCAGAAAAAACGTCTCTGAGGAACTGAAGGAAATGCAAAAAGTGTTGCAACTGTCTCCCCTACTACTTGATGTAGCCTAGATATGTGAATATGTGCATGTTTCCATTTGCTTGACTTGGACTGATCTGTGCATACACTATAAAATATTCTTTGATTAATAAGCCTAAATTAATATTTTTAGTCATACAAGCTGTTGTAAATCAGTTTCATGTACTGAATATGCGCCATTAATAGAAATTTCTTAGTAGTATAGAGTTATTTAGACAGTCAAATATTGCATCAATATTCTGTACAGTTCACTGTTTTGAAAACTATGGCTGGGAAATGTAGGCTAAATTATATGTGCGCCTTCTGTGTTTGTAGTGATTTCATTGTCTCTGGAATCTGATGAAAGTAATGAATCATCCGAAGAGAGAGGTAAAACTACTCACTCAACTTAACTGTCATTTTTCAGTACTATTTGCATGTAAACACAAACGTGATTTTGTCTGACCTCAGAGTATGCGGAGAACAGCACGACACCACAGACAGGTGCGTAAACATGGCGGACGATTTCCATTCAAATGACTCATATGATTGATATGCACAATCACAGACGAGCTCTACTTGTGTACTTTACTTGATTACTTGTCATATAATTTTCCACAGATGAGTCGCAGTATGCAGCTGCTCACGTGAAAGGTAAGCACGACGTCAACAACACTAGCCTTATGATGAACAAACTGTGGTGTGTTTGTGGCCATTTACTA
The DNA here is from genome assembly GCF_903798145.1 of Danio aesculapii. Classification (NCBI taxonomy): domain Eukaryota; kingdom Metazoa; phylum Chordata; class Actinopteri; order Cypriniformes; family Danionidae; genus Danio; species Danio aesculapii. The sequence continues at coordinate 19,399,187 of NC_079444.1, forward strand.
ACACTCGCTGTTATTTGACTCACTGACAGACGGTCTTATAAAAACGACTCGTATGGGTAAGAAACGTTTTGTTGTTGTTGTTGTTTAGAATCTGAATTAGATTATTTATTAATTAACTAATAATTGTTTGCTCTCTCTGTTTTTACTTTTCTTTTAATAATCCCTGTGTAATCCTAACAGATGGTGAAACAGAGGCCGTATCAAATGATACAGGTAAAGAAAACATAGATAGATAGATAGATAGATAGATAGATAGATAGATAGATAGATAGATAGATAGATAGATAGATAGATAGATAGATAGATAGATAGACAGATAGATCGACAGATAGATAGATAGATAGATAGATAGATAGATAGATAGATAGATAGATAGATAGATAGATAGATAGATAGATAGATAGATAGATAGATAGGCTCACTGTCCACTTTATTAGATACACCTTAATTGTACCGGGTTGGACCCCATTTTGCCTTTGAACTGCCTTAATCCTTCATGGTATAGATTTAATAAGATACTGAAAATATTCCTGAGCATCATGCAGTTGCTGCAGACTTATTGGCTGCACATCCATGATGTGAATCTTCCGTTCCACCACATCCCTAAGATGCTCTATTGGATTGAGCTCTGGTGACTGTGGAGGCCATTTTAGCTGACAGGAGTTGCATCTGCATACCTCGGTTGCAACCTCGGTATTAACAAGGCATTTGCGCCCACAGAACTGCCGCTCACTGGATATTTTCTCTTTTTCTGTCCAGCACCAACAACCATGCCACAATCAAAGTCCCCTAAATCACCGTTCTTCCCCATTCTGATGCTCGGTTTGAACTGCAACAGATCGTCTTGACCATGTCCACATGCCTAAATAAATTGAGTTGCTGCCATGTGATTGGCTGATTAGGAATTTCCATTAATGAGCAGTTGGACAGGTGTACCTAATAAAGCGGCCGGTGAGTGTAGATATGTATATAAAGGCAAATCAACAAACAAACAGGCTGACAGATAAATATATAGACAGAGACAGACAAACAGAGAGAGAGAGAGAGAGAGAGAGAGAGATAGAAATGACACAGATAAAACTCATGTCAACTTGTTTCCTCATCATGTTTCCTCAGATGAGTATGCAGCTGCTCACGTGAAAGGTAAATATGAAGTAAATAAAACTATTTGTGAACTCAAACTGAGGTGTTTGAGGCCATTTACTCACACTTGATGTTACTAGCAATTATACTCTGTGAATAAATCCAACAGATGGTGAAACAGAGGCAGGATCAGAAGATACAGGTAAAGAAAACAATGTTTATAGATAGATAGATAGATAGATAGATAGATAGATAGATAGATAGATAGATAGATAGATAGATAGATAGATAGATAGATAGATAGATAGATAGATAGATAGATAGATAGATAGATAGATATTGCAAATATTATGTAACATAAGCATTATATATTTCAGAGGAGAGAAATGATAAAGACTCAAAAGGTAAGAAATTTAAGCTCAGGATAATTATTGAAAATATTTATTTATTCAATAATAGTTCATAATGTGCTCATTAACTCATTTTTATAGAGTCAAAGGTGCTTGAGAATGAAGATGATGGTAAGATAACATTTATAAACTATTAATTATAAATTGCATTTGATTAAAATTGATTGTTTGTCAGACCACATGTACAGAGCCTGTGAAATCCAGCTATACTTAAATAGAAATATACAGTAAATAGTAAATAACATATTTATTTAATTTAAAATATGAACTTTTCTATGCATAACCTAAACAGATGGTGAGACGGGGGAACTAACACACAACACAGGTAAAGAAAATACATTTTTAAACTTAATAATTTCAAAATCTCTTAAAGAAACATATTTAGTATATGTTAACATGCACATCTGCACAAATACGGGATTTAAAAGTCTTTTTTTTTTCAGTTTAAGACATCAAACTAAACAAGATATTAGGTGTTTTATTTTATATCCACTTTTAGACTGTAAAGCCCGATAAGTTAAGATAACTCAAACTGTTTCAGGAAACCAATTGTGACAAAGTTTTGAAACCAAATGGTTTGAGTACTGTAAACTATATATATATTGAGTCATATACACATATATTATTCGTGTTTATATCTTCTAACATTTACAGTATTATTAGTAACAAACATTTTAAGTTATCAAACCAATATGAGTTCAGTTAAAGAATGAACTATTAGAATGAGTCCAAACAACAATATACTGTAGCTACTAAAATGGTTTGGTATTGCTTCATTGCGTTAAGTTAACACAAAAGAATTCATTCATTCATTCCCAACTCATTCGGTTTGAGTTCTGCTTGATATAATCAGTTTATGAGTTACCATAACTCTTTTTCATTAAGTCAAATTAACATTTAAAAAAATATAAGTTAAACTAACTTATTTGATTTAGTGATTTTCACTGTTAGGTTTTACAGTGTATGTCTACAGTGTTGTGTACAAAATGTTGGACAAACATGTGTTTTGCTTATTCATTTTTTTATAAAAGCCTAAAGTTCTAAAGTAATATTTAATAATAATAAATATGATGCATTTTTATGTATTTATAATTCTTAAAATGAATATATTTTTGGTAGTTATCATCAGGACTTATGCTGGTAAAGAAATAACAGTCAAAGTGTAACAAAATATCAAAATATAATACTTTTCTGATTTTATTTGAAATATTGATATTGATCCTCTATTAACCTACAGCATGTGTAGCTTTCTTAAAATTTACACTCAAGAATTGAAGAAGATTTTTAGCTATATGTTTTTTTATTATTATTATTGCAATAACAACAGGTAGAAGTATAGTAATACAAACAGATAGAAGTATAGTACGAACAATATAAATATTACGTTTTTTGCAACAAGGGAAATGTGTCAATTTTAAAGAAATATAATAAAGGTAAAGAAAAAGAAAGACAATGAGAAAGAAAAAGAAACATAAAATAAATAAATAAATGAGGGCACATGAAAAAATAATACAAATTAATGCAGAATATTAAATAAAGCACATGTTTTATAGGTTTTAATTGCTTTCTTGGTATGAGACTCTGTGATGGTTTTTAAGTTCAGTTCCAATTGTTGTTTAAAAAATACAAAAATTGGCTTACATTGAGTATATTTGCATTTATGTATAAAAAACTTTCCAATAAATAAAATGAGGTTTATACAAAAAGTTGAATTAAGGAATTGTTTTTCTTTAATATATAAAACCCCAAAATAATATGTCTATAGCCTAAAGAAAAATTACCTCCAACCCTCTGGACAATTAGAGAATTCACATCAGACCAGAAAGATTTAACAAAGGATTTCCAAAACAAGTGAGCAACAGACTCAGAAGTCTTACAGACAGAGCAAGAGACGTCAATGTCATTTTTGGATTTTTGTACAAATTGTTTAACTGGATAAAATCAATGAATAATTTTGAAATGTATATTTCTTTAATTTTATTTGTTAAAAAAATCTAGGGAAGTGACCAAACATAAGACCATATCATCAGAAATGTGGTTCCAATAAGAAATAGAAGAGTGATTTGAGATGACAAGATCTAAAAATAAAGACCTGATTTTATGATTATATTTTCTAGTGGAGAAACAAATGGATTCAACAACAGTAGAATCAGATCTAGGAGGACATACAGAAATCAATGAATTATTATTGTTTCTAAAAAGCATACAAATCTCAGAGGAGATGGCCTTACAAACAATATTAAGTTCTTTTTTAGATATGGGCAGAGTATATCTTAGAGTAAAATCAGAGTAAGTAAATTACTGTCTAATAACTGGTTCACTAATATCACCCCATTACTGAACCAGTTAATAAAGAATAAAGATTTCCTCTTATATAGAGTATTACAGTTGTTCAAATTTAAAAAATGTGTTGTGAGAAATTGTGCTTGTAAATAAGTTTCCAAACCAGAAGCATTTGCTGATGAAAATGGGAAAGTTTGATAGGAAGTTTATTAATTGAGAAATTACACATTAATAGAAAGTCAATGCCTCCTAACTGAGAAAATTTTAGCTATATGGTGATTCGTGAAATGCAAGTTAGCAGCTAAATCAGCACTCAATCAAAACATATACTGGCAAAACAAAATTAATACACAAAAGTGTTGAAGTAAACACCAATTTAACACCTAAACATCTATTTACAGAATTTGTCTTTTGTAATATATAAGTGTAACATTAAAAATTGTAGTTAAGCTAGTTTCATGTGCTATTCATGTGAAATTAAATGTAACAATAAAATCAAACTCTTCAGAGAAGTAAGGAAGCTATGTGTTTATTGTAACTATATGGAAACAAACTGTTCTTGTATTTGAGCCACATGTGACAAAACACTTACGCAATATTTGTTTTTGACGTAGGAGCGAACACAGGAAGTGACGAATCTGTAGGTAAGTGAGGCGCGGAAAAGATTCATTCATTGCCACACGAGGGCGACAGTGTGTCACTAACGATGCTTGTGTTTGTTTAGAAGCAGACTCTGAGGAAGACAGTGAGTATATTCATTTAGTGTATATCAAAGTGCTGCAAGTTATATTTTTGCCTTAAACTTTATGTAATATATGGATGAAGTCATGTTGAAAATTCTTGTTTCATTTGACATGTCAAACGTTTTTACTGAGGGGAATTTGGAGCTTTTTATCACTTCACAATATAGAAAATGCAGAAAAAAATCACACATTTGTTTATGTTTGTAGAGTAAAAAGCATATAATCAAATAAATTGACTAATTCATCTTTAAAAGTCTGCAGAATACAGATGTGAATATAAATGTAAGTGCTGCTGAAGTGGAGATTTTTTTTGCTAGAGGAAATTTAGAAAAACTAATTTTAAGTAACGTTGAATGGCATTTTAAAGTATGTATTGTACATTAAATCTAAACAGACTCAAATTGCCAACATGTGGCAAAAGAAACACTTAACCATTATGTGCTGTCGAGGATGTTTTCATCCACTGGGGTGATGTTGTGTCTTAATTTGGCCGTAACTATTTCTGTGCTAGCTATTTTCAGCTATCAGAAGCATTTTTGGTGTCAAATCCTATTTTGGCACACATTTTCAGAAAATGCTTTGAATAAAAAAAAACTCAACAATACATTCTGGGTAAATTTACTACCCTTTTTGTTTTGTTTAAGATGAAAACAACCACTAAATTAAACTGCTGAAAAATGCATCCGATTAATATTTAAAAAAAAAATTGGGGCATAAATCTGTTAATCAACCTCAGTCCTGATCAAAACTACTAAATTGCTTATAAAATTACAGGATTTTAACTCTTTAATTGCCAAATTCATAAATTATGTCACTGATTTGGTGAAAAAAATACAAAATTACATATTTTCAATACAAAATGTAATTGTGGACTGTTTTTTTTACCTTTTATCAAAGTCTTGTACATGTGAAATAACATTGTCTTTGATGCATCGTTTTTATTTTAATGAATTTTCATTGCCCTAATTTAGTGAGGGTGGCTGTTTTTGCCCCGTTGACCTCCATTAAATCCACATTTGTTTAATTGAAAACCATGACACCATATAATCATGCATTTTTTTTTATTGTTGGTTGTTTTCCCTGTTGGGAAGACATACAATTTGTCATTTTTACTGTTGATGATCAGTTGGCACCATTAACTCTTTAGATAGGCCTTAGTTTCTGCAAATTATATAGAGTATAACAGCAAATTAAAGTGTGTGTATGTGTGTCTGTGAGAGTGACCTTTACACACTTACCTTGATGTGTCTGAGAAAATCAAAATATGCATCTCAGCTCTCAGAACTACATGGAGTAAATAAAAACAAAGACTGTATTTATGCACCATCAAATGTGGTTATAATGGAAGTCAATGGGGAAAAACAGCCACCAACAGTAAATTAGGGAGAAAAAATGAAAATCTAACAAAGCATCAAAGCCAATGTTGTTACTAATCATACCACATGTCCAAGACTGTGATAAAAGGTTAAAAAATCCAGTCCACAATTACTTTATATATTGAAAATGCGTCATTTTGTGTTTTTTTTTCCCAAATCAGTGACATCCTTTATGAATTTGGCAATTAAAGAGTTAAAATCCTGTCGTTTTTTTAAGCAATTTAGTACTTTTGATCAGGACTGAGATTGATTAACAGATTTATGCAAAAAATAGAAAGATATTTATCTGATGCATTTTTACAGCAGTTTAATTCAGTGGAGGTTTTCATCCCCAGCATAACAAAAAGGTAGTGACTGGATTTTTTAAGAATTCCGCAGAATTTTAGCCCATCGTTAATTCTGTTTATTTACTTGAGTAAATGTGTGTAAATCTATATTTATTCAGTTTTTAAATTAATTACAGTAATATTATTGACTAATATGAAAATGTTCATCTGATTTATGTACAATGCAGTTTGTACAGTAATATTTTCTGTCTTTTAGTAGATAATATATAAGAGACTTGCTTTTATACCAAATAAAGTATATCTAATTAGATTTGCATTTTAAACATTAAATAAAAGTTAAAAAGGTGTTATTTTTTTTAATTCACATATTAAGGTTTTAGTTATGATACTCCCAAAATAATTCCGCAGAAATCCGCAGATTTTTAGCAAAATTCTCCGCAGAAATAGCAAAAAGCGCCCACAGATTCCGTCTGGCCCTACTTATTACCCTAACCTGCCTAATTAACCTAGTTAAGCTTTTAAATGTCACTTTAAGCTGTATAGAAGTGTCTTGAAAAATATCTAGTCAAATATTATTTACTGTCATCATGGCAACGATAAAATAAATCAGTTATTAGAAATGAGATATTAAAACTATTATATTTAGAAATGAGTTGAAAAAAAATCTCTGTTAAACAGAAATTGGGGAAAAAAATAAACAGGGGGGCTAATAATTCTGACTTCAACTGTATATATAACGTTTTATGTTAATGTTATTGTAATGTTAATATATATATAATTAATCTCAGTGTTACCTTCTTTCTTTCTAGAAAACGACTTTGATTACGACAGATTTTATTATTAGAAGAGTGGCTGTGTGGAATCTGTAATATCTTTAAACCTAAATGCCTTGTTTTATGAAGCATGTTTCTAACCCATACACCACCTGGACAAAACCTCGTGTATCGTACCTTTCAGAAGACTGTAAGCACTGCTGGTATAAATGTAAGCCTGCAGGTGGCAGTAATAACAGATGAAGAGCAGTAGATGTAGGTGGTGTGTTAAAGCAAATGTAGGCCGGTTATCCAGGCCAGCGCCGTCTACTGTCCTTGGGTGCTCGTTTGAGCTTTATTTATATCACCTGCATTGTCCCGGCTTATTTTAGGACCAAAGATGCCATGTTTCATAGCCTGATGAAGACGAGCTGTTTTACGCCACATATAAAAGCCGGGGAATTTTATTTTAAGGGTTTATATGTTGATATTTCTTTATGTTCTGTGTTGCTAAATGCATGTTATGGCTGGTGTAATTCTTTTAATGGTCAAAATAAACATCCAAAACCTAAAAGTCTGAATAGAAGGCTCTTAAATGAAGACGTTTTGAGATTACCTGAGAATTGTCGCTTTTCTGTGAAATTGATCACATTTTTGGTTCAAATAAAAACAAATCGGCCAGTGGGATCAGAAAAATTGACGTAAACAGAAGTATTTACTAATTTAATCACAACTAAGAAATTTTTACTTGCTTAAAATGCTGACGGGTGAATTAAGAGCTTATTCATTAAATAGGCACCTATTTGACCCCTTTTTCAAGATTTAAGATACATTTTTTGTGTCTCCAGAACATGCCTGTAAAGTTTCAGCTCAAAATACTTATATTATTTATTATACCTTTCAGAATATTGGAATTATCTGCTCTGGACACGTAGTAGCTGTTTTTGTTGGCTGTGCCTTTAATGCTAGTTCTCTCTGCCGACTGTTCCCACATGCCTGTCAGTGTGCCTCAATCTCCACCTCAGCTGGGTCAGATAAACCGCAGTGAAAGACATGAAGGAATCAGATCTCGAGTAACGTTAGTGAGAAATACTACAGTAAGAACGTTCCCGTTGATTATTCATACAGTAAAATTGCTGTAATTTACAAGTTTTAAAAATGTTTTAAACTTGTAAAACTCATTCTTGATCAAATTTGATGATGATCGCTGATCACAGAGAGCTCAACGGATCTTTTAATCCTGGTTGCTTTCTGCACATCCTGTCTTGTTGATATGATTATACACGTTACTATGGAGACGTGTTTTTACTCACAGTGCTTAATTTGTGAATTACGAGGTCCCGGAACAGATCGGGGTAACAGATCCAGCATGTTACCCGAAGATTTAGAGGTGTCGAGCACGAAAGTGGACAAGGTGGGTGATTGTCGCGGACGAAAGTGAAGAGCGGGGGTATGGCAGGGTGTGGGATGGCGGAGGGGTGTCGCGTACCAAATTGAAAAGCAGGGGGGGCATGGGGAGGTTGTCACGGATGAAAGTGAAGATGGGAGTAGCTGAAGAAAGTGAAAAGCAGACAGGGGAGGAGGGCAGTTAAGGTGCCTGATCCGGAGTGTTTCGGCCCAAATTACGCCCTGAATAAGTGGCTGTCAAACCGGTGGGCGGGGAAACGAACCTCTACGTTATGTTGGGCCTCAAAATGGGAGGGATTTGGATCCTATTTTAACCTTTGGGAATTTAAAAAAAAATTATAATTTTATATATATAAAATTTTAAACTATAACTACACACATTTCTGTCTAAATAGCTTACAAATTTGGCCCAAACGTATAGAAAGTAACCTAAAATATTACTTACAATTAAAATAAATGTTAACAACAAATTAAAAATCTACTAATAACAAAAGAATATATAAATGGAACCCAGAGGTGGAATAAAACACAGGCAAACACAGGTGATACTCAAAAAGACATTTTATTTTTTTATCCCCAAAGCCCAGTGGACAATAAAACTATCCACTTTTATTTTTCTTTGGTAACCAAAAAAAATGAGAATAAAAAAAATATTAAGGCAACTACAGCAACTATGTAAGGTCTAAATGTGTTAAAATCATAACCAGATCATCTCCTCTCAGACATGGTTGTAGAAACCTGCTGATGGAGCTACTGCTATACAGTCAATCCAAACCAGCATTTAACACCACCATCTCACCCCTACCTAATAAATAGGGTAAGTCATTCAAGTTGCTGTAAAATATATACATATACTGTGTTTGCATTGGTTTACATTCCTCAGAAGTACTACAGAAGGTCTATGAGAAGGCTGGAGCAGATGAGCTTCACCATACGTCAAGTTTTACAGGATTGCTAAAGATCTCCAATCCAGCACAAGTAAACTTCACAACCTTCATGAAAGTTTAATTCACTGTTTCTGAAGTCAAGCGTCACCGCAAAGCTTTACTGTAATACTCTGAAAGAGAAGAGGCTCATGGGATGTTTTTAAACTTATCAGGTTTCAAACGACGAATAGGAAAAACAGGGGTAATGTTACTTCTATTGATGGTTATAGGACCTTTTTTACCCCTAAAAGGAGGATCTTTTGGCCGCAGTAGTAGAACTGGTCAAACTAGAGTTTGGGTGTCCTAGTAACACTTCATCCGTATGCAACAACAGTAACCCGTGGTCACGGAGAACAAAGGGCCATAATCCATCGTATGGAGTTCAATTGTCTACAGCAAACATTTGGGGACGTGCTGCATGTAAGAGAGTCGCCAAGAGCATATTAACTACAGCAGAGCGTTCAGCACATTCTGTGCTTGCAGGAATCTTGCTGAGATGTTTAACTGTATCTCCTAAAGTGCAGGCTGGTCCGCTATAGTTGGTATTAAATGCTTGCTGAAGCTAGCAGAGCTAATATTAACAGCGGTGCAAAACACCAAAGTTAGATATTATGTAAACCACTGAAGAATGAATGGAGACAGAACGTCTGAACTCTAAATGCGTGTAGACTTTAGTTTTGTAGTGTAAACTATAAAAGAACTAAAATTAAAAGACACTGAAACTGTATTAAGGAACATAATGTGAACCAATTTCCTTTGCAAATCAACCCTCACAAGCCTCCTAAAATTTGGGGTGTCATAAGGCTCCGTTTGCAAGTCTGCTTAAGAAAAGAAGTGTAAAACTCATGCATACTGAATGTACAGAAGGAAAACAAGTCAAATCCTCATCCCCAAATTCCACTTCTCTAAGAAACTCATATAATGAATGTCAAATGAAGGCTAATACTGCATTGTAATTGTTTTAACCTTAAAAAACCCTTTTAGTTCTGTACATAATTACATAAAAAACAAAAACGCAATGATTTGACATATGTACAAGAGGGATTTTAAATGGCAACCATTCTAGATATGAAGACATTTTCTTCCCTGGCCTATGGCAAGTGATCTGGTGCAAAACACAAATCATCAATACAGGCTAAAAAGAATTACGCAGCCAAGAATCGCAGGCTCTTTCCAAAGGGGCCTTTTCATCCCTCGCTCATCACGAGGATGACAGGAGGGGGAAGATGAAGAGAGACAGGAGGGGAAGATGGAGACATGCCCTCCAACTCTCTTGGGATCCTGGTTGCAGGTGGAGGCTCTTTGCGAGCGGAGAGGGAGGCAGAGCGAACCTTCGAGGCCTCACAGAATGACGTAGGTGAAAAGGGCCATGATAGCGGCGCTGATAAGCCCAGAAATGGGCACGGTGACAAACCAGGCCATGAAGATGTTTCTGAACAGTCGCCAGTCCACGGCTTTCCTGGAGCGCAGCCACCCTACAGCCACCACAGACCCGACCTGAAAATGAAAACAGCACACGCCCTCATCAATCTCCTGCAGATATCAATCTCATTCAAATACACGGCATCTAGGACTTGCTTTGCATCAGTTTGTTTTGCATACATGTCTTTTTTTTTTACCTTGCAGTGAGTAGTGGAAACTGGAAGACCGATGTTGGAAGCCACCACAACAGTGACGGCGGAGGCGAGCTCGATGCTGAAACCGCTGAAATTAAACAAGTATTGTTTAGGGAAGTCTGCCATGCGGGAGGTTTGTGTTTCTGTACAGCAGGTGCTTTCTGATGTGGCAACATGGCTTTGTGTTTATACCTCGACGGGGTGATGGGGGTCAGGTCTCTGCCCATGGTCTGGATGACTCTACGGCCCCAGACCCACAGGCCCACACAGATGCCCACTCCTCCATACAGCAGCAGCCAGATTGGAGTCGGTGCACTCGATATAACAGACCCACTCTCATAGACCAGCCACAGAGCAACCAGGGGACCTATTGCATTACTGAAAGGGAAAGATTGTTAAATTACTACAAAAGCTTATGGCAAGACTGGGTTCATAGAGTTTACAAGTTAATAAGTTTAATTAAAGTCTAAGCCAAAAGTTTACAGTAAGGATTCTGATCTCGTAACATACATACTTTCAACAGTATGGAGAAAAAAGTACATCTGTGCACTTCCATGCATCTACATTACCTGACATCATTTCCTCCATGAGCAAACGAGCCGAAACAGGCGGTGAGAATTTGCAGGAACTGGAAGAGCATGGACACCTCAGGTTTATCAGCATCGGTTCTGTCCTCCTCTAATGAACTACGGCTGCTCCCGGCATCCTCATCAACCATCTCCAAAGTGACCTCCCCCTCACCGAGGCCTTCAGGGGTACCGTTCTCTGCCACTGCGTTACAGTAACTGGTGTAGCTGTCCATGCGGATGCGCTTCCTCTCCTGGGCGCCGGCCTTTTCCTTTTCTCCATCTTCTGAAGCGCGGAAGTCAGACTCTTTGGGCTTGAAGTCTCCGTGCATGCCGATTATGGCCATGGTGTAGGAGGTGTAGCTGTTGTTGCGGCGGATGGGCCGGTCGCCACCTTCCCCCATGCAGTCTCCCACTTTCGCCAGATGGAGTTTGTGCAGCAGGTCCTTGTAGAGGCCGGAGTCCTTGTGAACCGTGTGGTATTGCGAGTATCCGTTGCTGGGAATGTGAGCAGGTCCCGTGGTGAAATGAACATGAGCCGTCTTTGGAGCTGCAGAAGACAGAATTAAGTTACAAGATAGATCTTTGACTAAAACAGAAAGAGGATGTCATGACTGGCATTCGAGGCATGATGGACAACAGACATACCACTGCCCATGTCTGACTCCTTGCAGTCCTTTTGATCTGCGTCATCTGAATCGCCAATGTCAAAGGTGACCCTGCGCTCCTCAGGAGGAGGAAGAGGAGGAGCTGAGGGGGTGCTGGAGGACAGGACACTGGATTCCTCAGGGACTGGTTTCAGAATAGGACTGTGAGCTTCATGCAGCTCCCTCTTCTCCATTAAAGGACTCTCAGAGGGACTGGAAGACTTGATTTCACCTGTACATCAAAACAAGATCAATTATAAAATGATGCTCAGCCCAAAGCTTGCTAGCAATTTAACAAAAATCTTAAGTTATTCATTTTCTTACATAAAGCGAAAAATTAACACTGAAATGTGCAATGACATATAATAAAACTAAATATTTAATACATAAACATCTTTCCATTTAAATACACAATTACATTTGTTTGTATAGTAGTCCATGTTTGAGGTGGATCAAGAAAAAAAAAAAATGCATAAGTTGTACTAAAATTTTAAATTTGTATAATACAAAGATTTTCTGACATTTTATATAATTCTTTATTTAATAGCTAACTAACAAAATTTTGATCCCTTGAAATGTTAACTAATGTATAATCATCCTCTTATTCATCACTTACTAATGGCAGACAGAATCTGCGGACATTTGCCATTTCTGCGCAGAATATTGTAAAAAAAACTTTTTTTTTTTTGATTGTGGGTGGATCAGAAATACAACTGTGTTAATTTTAACTTTTTTTATAATGTTTACTATGCAAATCCTATTAGATACATTTATTTAGTAAATAAATTAAGTCCCCATTATAATACATCTACCATACAGGGCTTGACATTAACACCCGCCAACCTGCCAAATGCGGGTAAATTTCAGCTGTGGCGGGTTAGACAGTTCCCTCCACTAGCCACTTTGGCAGGTTGAAAATAGGTTTTAAATTGTAGTTTTCTTAAAAGCAAAATTTGACAACAACAACGACCCATGCGTGCAAATGCGGTCTTATTATCGAGATGCAGCATGACTGACAACAATAAAGTGTTCACGCGAGCAAAAGCAAGCATACCGAATATCGAATGTGAGGATGATCACTGGCACCAACAGCAGATGTGATGTGCGCGACAGTTTAAAACGAGCGTGCGCTCCTACGTGAAGCAATAGTGTTATGAAACGCAACTATTGTGATCGGTTCTCTTTCAAATAGACTAGTCAAAAGTTATGTTCATGCACCCACAGTCTTGCTGCTTTTAAGAGCTCCAGATTTGTCTTTTCGTAAGCAGCACCAGTTGCTTTTGCCTTAACCATTCTTTGAACAGATTATATTGGCCTAATGTTAACTGGCATGTTTTTCACCCGTTTTCTTTTGCTTTGTTATTTTTTGTTAATATGGTTTAATCATCTTTTTTTTTTTTTTTTACAATAACATGGCTTCAATGGGAGATTAAGTCCCCTTTTATGTGTAGTTAACTGGTGATCTGGGACCTTTAACCAGGACAGACTACTGTGCATAGTTTAGGTACATGACAATAATTATTTTTTAAATGTCAATAGTTTTTGTTTTTAAGAATTGTTTTGTTAAATAAAAAGTACAGTATACAGCTATAATTTTGCTTGTTTTTTCCCCCATTATTTAAAATTTGTGGCTAAGAAATTATTTATTTATGTTTGGTGTGGTCAGAGATAATTTTGGTAAATGTTTCATTTTGAGCTCTGAAAAGTCATGTGTAATAAAAACTAATTGTAATGCGACACAATGACATTTTTTCTTGCTCATTGAGCAAGCTCATACATGACACACAAAAAGTGAAATGAATGAGGAGGCATGTGGACATAACAGAAAATCTAAAATCAAGTAATTTTAGCATTTCGAAGTCAAATTTATGCATATAAAATATATTTTCCCATCAACAAAATTCTGGCTAGTGAAAATGCAGAGTGGCTAGTAATGTTGGAAAACTACTAGTCACAGTGGCTGGTGATCAAAAAAAGTTGATGTCAAGTCCTGCTACCATAGACCAACTAATAAACAGAAATTATTACTTTACATACTGTATTGTATATAAATCATATGAACGTTTTATATTAGTAATATTACTGACATTAATTTAAAAACTGAAATAAATATAAATTTACAGTTATATACAACTAAATGGACTCAATGATAAGATGAAAATGCGGATTTCTGCGCTCGCAGATTCTGTGTGTGCCTACTAAAAAGTTATTCTTTAGTATATTTTTAGTTACTCTCCAAGCTCCTTGTGGTCATTACAAATGCCAATAAGCGCTTCACTCACTGACCATGTGAACTGCCATCACGAGTGCTTGATTGTATAATGTTTAAAACTATCTGTTTGCTTAAATGGTCACTATAACTCTACATTTCAAGGACAAGAGTGACATAACCCAGTCCATCGTCCACTGATCTGCTCATACTGTAGGTGTCAAAGCACATGTAGTCTATTTTAGTATCAAAATCCATGTCAAAATGTAGCTTTACACCTTAACCCAATGAGACTGAGCTACTTCCCTGTCAATACCTCAGCTGGACCATGGCTATTGCAGTTCACCAGCCAAAGACTAATTAGTGGATCACTGTGACCTAAATAGACTATCAGCAAGACTGTAAAGCTCTAGATGACACCACTAGATGACTTGCCTTGTCTTTAAAAATATATTAAAAACAATTCAAAACTGTTTTTTCTGGAAAAAGCAGCTAGCACAGAAATGTTTTGCATGATTGTGGCCATCATGTGATTTAATGATTAAAAAACATTCGCACACAATAAAAATTCACGGTGAGCTACAACTGAGATTGGTGTTGTTACAGATGCTTATTACTGTATTTGATCATTTTAGTTAAATCACATGAAATCTTTGGTTCAACATTTATAAAATTTCAAATGCAAGTTTCATGTCTTTATGTGCATTTCTGGCACAGGTAATGGTTTCTTAAAGCAAAATTTAAAGCAATTATTACACTGCAGAAGAGTAAGTTAATAATGTTACAACATATGTAATGATATATGATGTTAATTTAAATAATTAGAACTGCTTGGAGACTACACTGCGTAAAGATTCCAGTATTTGTGCATGAGAAAAAGGGCTGTTTACACAATGAAAAGAAACCCACACACACCTGTCAGAGTAGAACATTTTTAAAAACAGCATATTATATAAATGACTGAATAAAACTGCTGTCCACTGTCAGCATCTTTAATCTGTAGGGTATTATCCCCACTAACACCTGGTGCTTGGCCTAAGGCTAATAAATCTTGCATGTCCACAGATTGTCGTCCAGACTTTTATAGGGCTTGATAAAGTGCCATTTACAAGTGTGTACATATTTAAAAACAAGCTCCCAAAAGGTTGAATTGTTATATCTTCAATTTGAATGCAAGAAAAAAAAAAAAAAAAGAAAAAAAAAAAAAAGTAATATGTCTTGAGGCACCTCGCCCTTTAATCACACTTTCAATGGTCTACTTGGCAAGGGTTACACTACTAAATTTTACACTGAAAGAAGATAGACCAGATATGATGCATCCAATACATTGATTTTAAGATTTTTATGATTAGATTTAAAAAAATTATAAAACATCAATACTTACATTCGATCTTCTTCTTGAGCCGTGGGCAAACAGCAAACCAAACGAAGATGGCGGTGATGATGCCAAAGCCAATGGAAATGAGTAGCACTCCCCACCAGGGCAGCTTATCAAAGCCCAGCACTGCAGTCCATCATTCAGAGAGAACAAGGCACCAAGGGGGTGTCGAGGGGAGAGGAGAAGAAAGGAAAGGTGCTTTTGAGACAACAGGCAGCATGTGCTACCAACACAATCAGCATTAGGGAATAGAAGGGGACATTGTGGAGTCCTAGTTGTTAGTAATAGCAAAGGAATTGAAGATTTAGAAATAGGCTGATTCACTTCATTTAAAAGTTGTCTGCACAATCTTTTAGAGGAGAAACATTCAGACAATAGGACTTCTTGGGCAGTTTCTCATTTTTCCTTTTCACTTCTTAGATAAAAGACTATTGTGAAATGTAGAGAAAAATAAATAAAGTTGCTATACTCGTTCAGGAGTCACAGTAACACAAACCAAAACAAGCCTGCAAGTATCAAATATCCTGGTACACTCAGAACACAAGCACAAGGCCTGTCCTCTTACATAACACCTCAGGTGAGAAGTGAGTGCAAACAGCAAAATGTTGCAGTGACACGAGAGTCCACAAGGCCACCATACCATATGGTCAGCAAGTGTGGGTGCCTTAAAAGGCTATTGCGGCAAGATATCACCCCCACCTCTTTGCAAGAACAAGTGGGGGGAAAAAATGTGACCACTCCTGCAGAAAGGTTAAATCTGAGCCAAGACTGCGGTGGTGAAAAACGCGTTGTGCATGCTCAAGAAATACTGCTGGCTGAGCAAGTCAGCCATTTACAAATTCCCCACGAGATCCAAAGCCACGAACAATGAAATGTGCCAAAAGTTCATTTGACCAAAAAAAAGGTGAGGGTGAGGGGGATTGGCTTTAGGGGTGGCGAAAATTCAGAACAAATCAAAAAATGGCTTTGGCCAAGTAGAGATGTAGAAAAAAACAGAACGAGGGAGGAGAGATAAGAGGACAGGGAGCAGTGGGGCATAGACATGCACGTACTACTGCGGGACGCTGCAGGGCATGTCGTGCTGCTGTGTGCTCTGGTTATGCAACTCAAGTTCATTCTCAGCTCATTCTCCTTGATTCAAGGAAGAGCGCCACACACTTTGAATAGGGCACCAAGGTAAATCTGAACTTTTACATAGCCAAATATGGCTTTTACATAGCCAAATAATTTAAAAGCATCAAAAGGGACAAAACAGATGTGGCCAGTGAAGGTAAAGGAAGAATAATGTAAGAAAAGCCATTCGATGTTGCCAAATTATCAATTATCTGCTCAGCATGTGCAAAAAGCAGCCCTGGGCATGTGGGTTTGGCTGGGAATGCATTCATGCTCACATAGACGTAATTTGACAAACACTCCTCCTCCACAAAAGGGGAGCAGCCAGACCACAAATACGCAGTGGGATGAATGAATGGAAGTGGATTCATTTCCGGCTCACGACCTCACAATAAAATGTGCTATCCCATGGTCTTTATTGCACAATAACAAGGGTTGTTTTTCCAGACACATTCTAGCACCATACCTCATCCTGTTGACGGGATGATGATGGTTTGAGACAATATGGGCTGGACACCGGTGCTTATGCCAGTTATCCCATTTGTGGTGTTTGACTGCCACGTGTCTGTTTCTAGACTTCTGTGCATTTTTTATAACTTCTGAAAAAAAACATTCATGGCTTCATGAACTTATACTGTTGTAGCTCTGTTTGATGTCTGTTTTGACCCATGACACAAGTGAATCTGGTACTTTAAATAAACATAACACTGTTAACGGTTTTCAGTCTTTCTGAATAAGTCTGGCCAAATATAAAACATTCCACTTTAAATCCACAAAGTCTGTTGTTGCTGCTTTCCATGTTTGCTTTATATCCCCGGGGCAACCAAAACACCCCACTGGTCTGTTTTTCCAAAAGGGAAGCAGACTGGAAAACAAGCACTAAAGTACTTGGAGGCGGAGGGTGTAACCAATCGCAGCCCTTTTATCTTAAATTAAGAATACGAGTAATATAAATTAAGTCTAGAATACACCACTAGACTTATAACCTAAACAGATTTTAAAATGCAAGATATCAACACTTGTTGACTTTGCAAACATTAAGACAAATAAATTATAATAAATAAGAATTTAAAATAATAAATAACTAATGGACACAGAAACTTGCACTTTGTTTCAGGAGGTGTATGACAAATGTAACAATACATGTCATAAAATTAGGTACAAATATTTGAGTTTTTTTCACTTAAATCTCTACCTCCAACTGGATAAGAATAATTGAAGTCCTGTGTCCATAATGCACTGCTTTGAAACTTCTCTCTCACTTAGAAATTACTCATCCGGACTGTAAAAATGGGGCAAATATTTGTGTGAAAGTAGTTTTTTTTTTTTTTTAAAGGAGTATCATTTAGAAAGCTAGTTGAAACTAGAACAGACAGGCCTCAGATGCGGAGCGCTGCTGGCATTAAAAAGAAGCAGCATTTGTGTGTCATTTGTGTTTTGCATGGGCCAGAACTTTCCAGGCACTGTGTTTGCTGAATGACTATGTCTGTGTGCTAAATTGAGGATAGAGGTGGCTTATGCCACATGATTAAAGTGTCGAGACTCCATACTTGAGAAAAGGGGTGTATTAGAAATGAACTTCTGACTTGATGTCTACATCACAGCCCAAGCTAGATTGAATCGACAATTATTACAGTATGAGAGATGGTATGCACGTTGTCACCCTCATACTGCATAAACAGCTCTAATAAAACCAGAAGAACAGGGAGTTCCAAGTACCAGCGCAAACATACCACTTCAAGGAAACTCCACCCAGTCACATATAGGCTTAATTTTTATAGGGTATGTGTGCCTGTGTTCATCTCCCTTCTGAGCACAAAGGAGGTTGATCAACAATTCATGACATGCCGCATGCCTTAACCCCCCCGGCGAGTGCTGGTATTGTCCTGTCCTGGGAGACACTCTGGATAAACTGAACCTGAGTGAACTGCCTTAAACAGGTTGAGAGTAGGAGGAATGGAGAGACAGTGTCTGGTGCCTTCAAAGCTAATCCAACAGCAGATGACATGACGATGTCACTAAGTGTGGCCAAAGATCAGGATAAGCCCATGTTAAGATAGATCTGTTATGGCTAACTATGTCGACCTGAATTGACGAGACTGTGAGAAGATGCATGTCCCAGTGCGTTATGTAGGCATGTGTGTCAGCTCATTCTAATTGATCTACGGTCTTGAACTGCATTTTCATTTTGAGGGACTATAAATCTGTGAAGAACATTAAAAACTGCGCCGAGTGCGCGTTAGATAAACCACAATACATAATTTTGAATGGACTGATCATTTAACTTTGTTTGAAGTTTTGCAACATTTAAAATGTATGTCATCTAATATTTGACTACTAAACTTAAATTTTTTTTTGAAAAGCAGACTACTGATTTTAAAACTATCTTGAGACAAAAAAAAAACCTTTAAAGCCCTTCATGAGGTGTAATGCTACGCTCGTGTGTATGCTGCACCTTGCTGTGACTATGTAAAGAGCACCCGCCTGGGAGTGCATACGTGTACACTTTCCAAGGGTGCATATCGCATCATACTCTGGCCTGTAGCCTTCATTTAATGGCCCAGGCCAGTTGACTTCTTGAATTGCTGAGCCCTGTGGGTAAAAGAAAACAAAAAGGAGCAAAAATTGCTCATTTAATTGGGTTTCAAACTCAAAAATGTAAAAGTATTTAGAGCTCAACATCTAATTGCACTCAAAAAAACAGTGCTTTCTCTACTGAGTGAGACGGCTCATTTGATGGGCGTGAATTCTTTATTCCACTGTTTTTTCTCTCCTATGATGGAGAAGGAAAAAACACTGACTGAAGTCGTGAATACAGGCACCACATGTCCATGTCATGAGTGCTCCATTGAGTTCTCCAGAGCCCTCTGGTTAAATACTGCTTTGCCTTAAGCACTGTAAAAACAGTCTGGCAGAGTCTGGGCATCTGGTTAGGATGTTAATGGGGAAAAAGAAGAGCAATACTCACTCGGTGCTCCGGTAAACATGATGGAGAACAGGTTGATTCCCATTGTAACAGCGTAGAAAAATGGCAGAGCCCTCAGACCATTGGGCACTGGATCTTTCTGCAAAACAACAAAGTACGGAGTATTAGGTCCAAGTATACTTCAGAGTTTATCCATACACTAAGGCATGTGTACAGTACACGTGACATATTTTGTCATCAGCACAGTCTGTACACTGTAATATGACTATGCTTTCAATCTAAGCGCATTAACTTTCAATTGTTTTCACACTACTATGTTTATCCATAAATATCAACACTGAAACAGAACATCGTTTTACAGGTGGAAAAGGCTGGATACATATCAATAACAATGTACTGAAAATAAAAACAAAACAAGATGCCATGTGATGTTTACATGTGTAAGGGAATTAAAACGATTAAAAAATTTGTGATCTCACAAATTACAATCATACTGCAGGACCTGCAGATGTGCACATTGAACAAATACTCCAGACAATCCTATTTACACTCATCTAGTTCACAAATACATTAACATTACATACAAAGTCAGGTTTATGTATTTGCTTATGTAATTATGAATGATTTGTGCTTTAACATATTCTAAGATAGACTGTACTAGTGTTTTCGAAGATGCTGCATCTTATTCCATCCCCTGCATATAGGAAAGAAATGTCAATATAAACAGCTGAATCTTGAATTCTACACTCCTTTGTAATAAGCGGAAAATTAGATCGTGCTTACCTTTTGCAAGATGAACATGCGAACAAAGTAGAAAAGGACGGCAGACATGACGCCGGACAGCAAAGGCGAGAGGAACCATGAAGCAACTGTAAGGAAACAAAGAACAATGAAATAGAAGTAATCAAACAAATGTTTTTTGACAACCATATTAATCACAAGAGCACAACGACAAATGGATTGTGCATGTGAATGCAGCTGACTCACCAATTCTGAGAAGCTCCAGCCATTTGACGCCCTGCTGACCTTTAGCAACCAGCGAGAAGCCTATGGTAGCTCCGACGATGCAGTGGGTCCCAGAAATAGGAAGCTTCAGAAAAGAAGCAGCCAACTGCCATACAGCAGAGCCTGATATGCAGTAGAAAATGGAAAGTTTAAAAGAAGAAACCGCAAGTTTTGCAAATAAAACACAAATATTACTACATAATAGGGTTGCACGGTTTACCGGTACTATGGTAGTATCATGATACTATGGCTCCAAAATACTGCCGGTGCCACTGTAGTTTGTAAACAGTAGTATTGTCATCAACAGTCTATCTATTAAATACATAATGTAGCATGTGGAAAAGTCACTAAAATGCTCACACGCTTGTGCAACAATAGACCATTTTATTTTAATTATTTTAATTTGACCACTTCATATTGCCTAATTTGATTTTTGTAAAGAGTTTCTTTGGTATAATTTGTATCTTGATTTTAATGTATTTTTTGTTGGTCAGTTATCTACAAAATACACAAAAAGAACTAATAAATTTTAGGTGAAGCCATGTGCAAATACCTGTTTCAATATTAAGGGAATTAGGAATTCAATTCAAGTAGGCCTATTAGACCTTATAAAACATAGTATTTCTGACAATTTTCTTTATTTCATTGATTTGATTTCTGAACTACAGTATCGCAATACTACTTGGTATCACAATACTTCAGCTAGTATAGTATCGTAATGTGAATTAATGGTATCGCGACAACTCTACTACATAACATACAAGTACTAAGCTTTATAAACTACTCACCAAACATAGCGCTGACTGAGCCAGCCATTAACACATGTTTAGTGCCGTTGTACATGGTCACGTCGATAATGCCTTTACGGATGGTTTCGCTGACCTTGGCTCCAAGCAGCACGGAGCCCAGAGTCTCAAAGATAGAAGCAAGAATACAGGCCTGCCTAAGGGTAACTACACCTGAGCCTACTGCTGTGCCAAATGAGTTGGCAACATCATTAGCGCCCACTGAAAAGGCTAAGACAAATGCTATGATGAAGCCTACGATCAGGAGCCACATATAGTCTGTCAGATTCCCTGTAGTATACCCGACAAGGGTGCTCATAATCGTTATCGTGGCCAAAGTTGTTGACACCATTGTGCGCAGATGGTTTTTCAAGTTTCAAGCAAAAAAATTACTTCACAATCTTACAGGGAAGAGAAACAAAAATGTATAAATAATTCAAGCAGCAGCACACTGGATATTTTATCCCCAGCTAATTGAGGTACTATTGTTTCTAAATCCGTTTTCTGCCTCAGACCTACCTTCGCCCTTTGCGAAACCAGCAAAATCAAAGCAATCCAGACACTAGAGAGAGAATCTGCACTGCTCTGCTCTAAACTGATGTGTAACGTAAAGGGAGAGGGTGGAGTGAGGGCCTATTGCTATCCCCTAAATAGGCTAGATCTGTTACGGCTTGTTTTGGCTTGGACAATTAGGCAGACACAGCGGACATCCATTGTGCAACAGACACGATGGGTGAATGGTAGCTCATTCCTGAAAAAAAAAAAGAGAGAGGAGAAATTGGGAAGGTTCCCGGGTTACGCAACAATTTCACTGCAGAGGGGCCAGAACTTGGACATAAGTTTACCATTGCACAGTATTAGCAGTACTTTATTTGCCAGTGAGGGGAGCTGAAGGTCTCTAGAAAACTCGCTACAAAAGGGGGCGCATCGAGAACAGACAAGATGAATGGACTCTTAAAAAATACATCTATACCACATATGGCGACTGCCTATGCGTGAATTGATAGGCTTTTGACGAAACGCATTAAGCCAACACAAGACATCCAATGTTACGCTACAAAAAACGCGAGATCAAATAAATCCTGACCACTTTGTTTTACAAGCTCGAGAAGGCACTTTGATAAATATTTAAAGCTCTGTGACAACAAACAGTATTCAAATTAAGCTGCCAGCGCAGCCGAATCATGTGGCTTTCCAGCACATTCCTGCAATGCAGCTTTTATTGGCAAAGAAAACGCAGGAAAAAATGATGAAATGCGGTTGACTGTCACTATAGGGCTGTTTGAGCCAGTTCTGCCCGCTCACGCGAGAGACGCACTTCCTTGCTAACGTTAGCTTGAGGAACCAAGCCTTTCGAAATCCACCATTTTACATAGTTAACGACTGTATGCTTAAAATATGAAAAATAAAAAAATTTACACACCTAATGCGTAGAAATTTCATAAAGCTTTTACAGGTTCACAATATGTTATTCTTGGTTTATACTCACACCGGCTCCGCATTACACGTGTCGTCATTCATTGACACCCGCTAACAGCTAAATGACGTGAAAATCTTTAGTACTTTGTTAAAAACACGAAAAAATAACCACGAACGAAATATATTACACATAAAAACATGATATATCGCTGGCACTGTGTAATTAACTAATAGTAACGAGTCTTGTGTATTTTTTGCAGGTTGGACCGCGACGAGTCAGCTGACAAAGCCACGAGCTCGCGCTCATTCCAACCGCTCTCAATGATTCAAATGTCGACGTGAAAGTACGATAAATACCACAATACAAATTATAATCATAATAAAATTGAATTTTACTTACCACTCAAAGAAATTTGTCGATAAATGTCGATTTAGATATTTTGACAGAGTAGCCCGCCCAGTCAACTTCCCGGAGAGGCTTTCCGCGCGCGCGGGTTAAGACAGTAAATTTTCTCGCTCTTACTTAAGAACAAACGTCGTATAAATAAAATTAATCCAAAAATTAAGACCACAAACAAGACACCTCTCGTTGTTTTAAGATCTCGAATAAATGAAAAATTCGCAATAAACCGCTTTCAGCCGGCTTCAGACGATGAGTTCCTGCTTGTTCACGCAAGACATATATCATCCGAATAGGAGGGCGGGACTCGCTTCAGTTGTACTGTGACGTCAAGTAATAAACCACGCCCTCATGCCTTATTTGGTCATGTCCGCGACAAAAAAAAAACTATTTACTTAACCTTAAACTTGTCAACCATTACTACTACTCTGTAAATATATAACCCAGAAACGATTATTTTCTGCTATATTAACTATATAAATGTATACATTTTATACAACTATATACCTTTTATATTAAAATGTATTTTTTAGTTTACTCAACAATTATTGTTTTTATAAAATGTAGTTGTGGAATACAGAACATTACTTCTGAATAACAAAAAAGATAATTCATTTAATTAAATGTAATAACCACGATAATAAAGTCAATATATTCAATAAATAGTTTTTTAAACAAGCAGATTTGTTATGTCTCTTTTTACAGCCTATGATGGTAACAAATGCATAAATGAACAACAAAAAAAGAATACAGGGGGGGGGCTTTAAATATTTTGTTGAAAAACATTGTGTCTTCTAGCCAAAACCAACTGCTTTAGATGTTATGCTAAAAATGTAAAAATAAATAAATAAATAGTTATTTATCTAATATTGCACATTATCTTTGCTAAAAATACTGTATGTGCCTGTGAATAAGAGGCATAAAGTACTGAGAACACATTCCAGTATCATTTGGTTTGGTACCACTTGGTTTCTTTAATGGATGCATGTATATTATTATTATATGCCTGCATATAGATTATATATATGCATATTACACACAAACATATATATTTTTACCTACAGATTAAAGAAACACTTATTTGTTTATAAATAGATGTAAAAGCACATAGATTGCTGGTTAATGGTTATGTGTTTAATTGCAAAGGCGTTTCCTTTGGTTGTAGGTCCCTGTGTTTCTTATTTTTGCCCATTCCTGTGGTGCGTTATCAGAATTGAAGTCATGGGATAAGGTTTGTGAATGTGATGTTTCTATTACTGCACTTTATGCTACAGCTCCCTCATGTGGTACTACAGAAATACCTTAAACAGTAGGTAAGCTTTTCTATTCCTTTTCTGATCCAGGAACAAAGAACACTTATTGACTGAGACAGACAGACAGACTGGCTGACTGACAGACAGACAGACAGACAGACAGACAGACTGGCTGACTGACAGACAGACAGACAGACAGACAGACAGACAGACAGACAGACAGACAGACAGACAGACGGATTGATTCAGAAATAATATAAATGTATTTTAAAAGTGTGCCAAGATAGTCCAAACTTATATGGCCCTAATATAAATTTTTAACATCTGGGGCAAATACTACATTTGCTATCTGGCGCACATGCTGTATGCCAGTGCCAGACAAATAACTGCTGTGCCAGCTTTATGCCAAATCTGGGCCAGAATTCTTTGCTACCTGGGTAGGTAGGTAGGTAGGTAGGTAGTTAGGTAGGTAGGTAGGTACAGTAGGTAGGTAGGTAGGTAGGTAGGTAGGTAGGTAGGTAGATAGATAGATAGATAGATAGATAGATAGATAGATAGATAGATAGATAGATAGATAGACAGACAGACAGACAGACAGACAGACAGACAGACAGACAGACAGACAGACAGACAGACAGACATAACCATACCATAGTAAAGCATAGATATATACACCATATTAAAGTAATTGATTTAATCTGTTGTGGTGATTCTATAGTTGCTATAGCAACACAAAGTAATATAAACACATAACCCAGTACTGTCGTTATCTGATATATGAATACTATAATGTAGTAATACCACTGTTTACCGTTGTAAATCTAAAAGTATACTACAGCATCTATTACCAATTTACTAGTGCCTTTAGCTAATACTACAGTATGCTGGAACATTCATTAAAAAAGTTTGTAACTATAATCACTTTACTATTATTCATGTGGGTATACATATATAATTTTACAAATATTTTTAAATAGTTTATGGCCAAACTATTAACCAAAGAAGATCGTTTAAAAAGTGCTAGCTGCTAGTGTGAATGTGTACTTGGTTCGTCAAGTCATTTTATCGTTACACCAAAGAGCATAGAAGTGTAGTTCTTTGGTTACACCACGAACCAGGCACGTGGTAAAAGCTGTTTAACCTTTTAGTTGTAGAGGACCTTTACCACGGGTTGACTTAAGGAGGGTTATGTGAACTTGCTGGCTGATGTGGGATGGAAAGTAAAGAAGACAAACAGCTCTTTCATCCTATTATAATAAACGGCGCATCACTGACGTCAGAGACATCCAATAGGAACTCGGAATACGGAAATGGGCGTGGAAAACAGGCGTGCTCGTCACGCAACTTACGCTCCACTAGCAAGATGTGAGGGCATGAAGCTAACGCACGAGGATAAAAGTAAGATAAATATAACGCTACGAATACAAAAATCAGTTTATCTATTATAAAATATCGGGTTTGACACGTGGTCGAACACATTAGTGTTGTTTGCGTTGATTTAATTACAGTTTGCTCGCGGTCGCATGTCATTAAAGATAGGCTAGCTAGGTTAGTCAGTAGATCTGTTATTCGCTTATGTCAAGTTGTTTATGTAGTAGATGACTACTAAATCGCCTCATAACATGAGCCGAGAATACGAAAAGTGATATTATTCAGCCCTTGTGCGTTGCAGCTGTTCACCAAAACCTGTCGTTGCATATTTTGCAAGATAACAGCTAGTGCATGTCAACTTGACATTGGGTTGCACTTGTTGTATGGGTCCAGTTACCACATGGGAGTTGATCTGTATAACAAAGCGTTGTTTTAGCTAAATTAGGGCTTTAAAGTGCTCTTCAACGTCTAATCTAGATATCATCGACCCTTGGTTCTAGATAAAATGTTCCCCTCCGTCCAGCATCGCCCAGTGTGCAGCATAGGGGCCAGAGCTGTCCGACTGCAAAGCATAAACACTTTTAGTAATAGCGGTGCAAAAAGTTGTAAATCGTTTAGTTTTTCGTGGGTGGGTGAGCGCGTGGGCCTGCTGATGTCATGGCTTCAGAAAGCAGGAAGGGGAACCAACAAACTGGCCTCCGACAACAAGAAGGAGAAACTGTTGTCTATATTCGCCAACCATTGTAGTTTTGTAACAGGCCAGAGGCTTAGAAGGGCCTTTCAGATAGGAGAGCTGTACTCAAACCTGTACTCCGAAAGAAGCAGGTGGACGCTCGTGGGCAGCATATGGCGGCGCCTGCAAAGCAAACACGCCCCTACTGGAAAACTCATAGCGGCTCTGGCTGGAGTCTTCATGTGGGAAGACGAGAAGATTCGGGATGATGAGCTGAGAAGGTAATTTCCTCACTGATGTTTTGTACTTGGATGTTTTATGGGATGATGTGTGTCCTTTTTTGCAACACAATAGATACTATGTTTCTATCATGTTCCTGTCTTTGACACTGTAAATGTAGCACTTGTGAGCAAATGTGGCAGATGAGATGAGAGAACCACTCGTTCATTTCAAGACTCCATTTGGACTTCATTTGAGCTTCTTTTCTATTATCCATCAGCCTTTCTGTCTCTAGCAAAGCTCTCAAAGTAGCCTACATAGTTAAAGTGTTAGTTCAGCCAAATATAAAAATTGTTATCATTTACTCACCCTCATGTCAATTCAAACCAATGAGTTAATTCATCTTCAGAACACAAATATTTGTGGGTGAAATCTGAGAGCTCCCTCATCCTCCATAGACAAGAATCCTTGAATCCTTCAAAGTCCATAACATGGCAAAAAATATTTTAAAAATTTCTAAAAAAAAAACAAACAGTCCATATGGCTTTATTGGTTCAATTAGAATATTATCAAGCAACAAGGACACTTCTGTATGCACAAAAAAAGTGACTTTATTCAACAGTCTTTTCTCCTCAGTGTCAGTATAGGGTGCGCTTTCACAAAATCGCTGTATGTTGATGTATATCTCGGATGGCCATCTGTGTCTACCTCTGTTTGATACAGAGAACAGTCACATCTGAGGTTATATATCAGAAGCGTGCTGACACTGAGGAGAAGAAACTGTTTGAATGAAGTTATTTTTGTTTTGTGTGCACAAAAGTATTTTATTCGGGACGCATGGGGCATGGGACCAGTTTCAAGGTTTACTGTGGTTTGAAAAAAGTCAAGGTTTTAAAACCACCAAAATTTTCTGCTATACCGTTCCTACTGTATATGTAGATTTTTTTCGTGTTTTTAGTTTTTTTTAGGGCAACAGTATCTCCAGCAGGAAAGCTTCTGCTCCAAAATATTTGAATTTTTTATTGGAATAAAATATATTGTTTGATAGGGGAAAAAGTAGTTTTGTTACCCAGACACATAAAAAAACATATTTAGAGCAGTAATCACAAATAGGCATGGGCTGGTATAAGATTCTGATGGTATGATAACCTTGGATAAAAATATCATGGTGTCACGGAATTATGATTACTGCTCTAAAATAAGTTCTTTTTAAATGTCTGGGTAAAAACAACAATATTTTTCCCTATTAAACACAATATATTTTATATTAAGAAGCATTTATAATATTTTGGGCTCACAGATTTTGTTACAATTTAAAACGACATCTTTAGATATCTTTTCCTCTGGAGATACTGTTGTACTAAAAAAAAACATAAAACAAAAATCTTACATGTACTGAAGGAATGGTATTGCAGAAAATCTTGGCTGTTTTAAAACGTTGAATTTTTCAAACCGTGGTAAACCTCGAAAACGGTTATCGTCCCATGCCTAATCACAATACAGTGAAACTGTGATATTTTTATCCAAGGTTATCATACCGCCACAATGCCTGATTCTAGTAGCTTGGTAATAGACCAGTTGAATAATGGAAAGCATATCATCTGTTTTGAGGCTATTTTTGTGGACTTTGAAAGAGTCTGGAACTGGGATTTCATCTTAAATTTCTTAATACTGTTCTGAAGATGAATAAAGGTCTTGGAGTTGGAACAACATGAGGGTAATTATAACATTACTTTCATTTTTTGGTTAACGAGTTAAACATGCTATCAGTATTTTACAACAAGCAATCCTCCTGTTAATACTTACTAGCAATGTTTAAAAACATTAGCAACATACTTAACAGTTTAAAATCTAGCTAGCAATGAGTTAAAACATGTCATCATGTCATCAATAAAAGCTGACACACATTCAAGATATTTACAGCGTGTTAAAGCATGTTGGAGTTTCTAATCAAGAAATCTGTCTATCAGTGTTTCTTTCTTTGGCTGATAAACCTACTATTTATACAGCAACTTAATTGATCTGGCCAGACTGTCATTAGCCAAACATCAGAGTTAAATTGCTGAACTTCTATCTAAATATCGATATTTAGACTGATACATCTAAATAAGATGTTTTCTTCATGCATTATGTTATGCATTAAGCAGCTTGTAATGTCTTTAGGTGTGCATGGGAGCTTCAGGCCGTGGAGTCGGTGAGGAGCCAAAATGTGAGCCCAAAGGTGGCTGCACATGTGGATCAGGGCTGGGAAGTGGTCATGGAGAAGAAAAATTTCAGAGTATGGCGGAGACCAGTCGAGGGCAGTCATCTTTTTGAATACAGAGGTCTGTCTTAAATAGTAAAAAGACATGTTATTGTGTCATTTAATTCGTAAAGACGCATTAAATAATGTATCCTATCATCAAAATTATTTGTCAAATCTTAATAGCATGAATGTCCATTGTTTTACAGTGTTTGGTTCCTATACAGACGTCACTCCTCGACAGTTCTTCAATGTACAGGTAATGAAGTAAAATGGCTTGATTGTGTGCTTCCGGTTTTCATCCATAGCTTTACGTATTTGAGACGTAACCTGCCGTGTTCTTCATTTATCAGTGCTGATGATGATACATCTTGGCATGTGCTTGTGGTTGCTATCTGCTTTTGGTTTTTGGATGTTATATTTAGACTCTCTCAAATGTTTCCCTTCACTCTAGTTGGACACTGAGTACAGGAAGAAGTGGGATGCACTGGTTATCAAGCTGGACGTGGTGGACCGGGATGTCAACACAGGCACTGAGGTCGTTCATTGGGCCACACATTTTCCAGTAAGCTGTGAATTAAATTTTCCATTACGTTCTGTCATAATTAGGGAAGTGTGATATGCATATTAGGAATGTATATGCATTCACTGCATGATGAAGCTTATTAGAAAGACCTTATAATTGAAGTTAGAAAAGCAGAAAACTTCTTTCTGTGTCTCTTTTTAAATGTTATACATTTAATGGTAATATCACACAAGACAGACTGTGCTGTTGTTTTGGTTTTAAGCATTTTATTCAACTAATTAAACAAACTCAACATCTTAAGTAGCATTTTCATAACAATATTTGAGTGCATGCGATGAACAACCATATAAGTCCAAAAAAAAGACATAAGTTAACCATGTGACATTAATTGTATGTGTGAACTTTGTATACAGAAACAGTTTGGGGATATTTTCGTGCGACCAAGAGTCTGCATTTTAAACATTAAAGTACGCCAAAATACTGTTTCTGTCCACTAAGAAGAATAGAGATGCAGTTTACTGTCATGTTCGTTTCGGACATTAAAAGGCAAATCCTCAGCATAAAAAGGAAAGCCGACATGAACAAATGGAATCACAGAGTAAGGAAGGCTTTGAGGGATGCTGGGAATCCATATTTGAATCAAAGAGGAGAACAAAAACCAGGGAAAATCCACTGAAAGAGGTGAATAGTATATGTCGGGGGTCACCAATCTCATTCCTGGAGGTCGGGTGCCCTGCAGGGTTTAGCTCCAACTTGCCTTAACACACCTGCCTGGGTGTTTCAAGAATACAAAGTAAGACCTTGATTAGCTTGTTCAGGTGTGTTTGATTAGGGTTGGAGCTAAAATCGGCAGAACACTGGACCTCCAGGAACAAGTTTGGTGATCCCTGGTATATGTGACAGGATCTCTCTCTCTCTGAACACGCTGAGGAGTACACAAACTGTTAACCTATCAAAATAAACCACATACCATGTATACTAAAGCTGTATCAATGCATATTTCCCACCAGTCCTGTGTAAACTATGACAAGCAGTTTATTTGTTTATATTTATTTATATCGTGGGATGGCGGAGCGCGAGAACAATTTGAAGTAGGATATACACAGGTGGACTGCGCCAGCTTTTCTAAATAAACCACTATTTAGCTATGATGTATGTCTGCGTTTGATTTATTGTTGTATTTATTTATTTATTGTTTATTGTTAATAACTGATTGTTAGTGCCTGTACTGTAAGAAGATCTATGTATTGTACATTGTTCATACTTTATGTTCTGTTTTTAAATAATAATAATAATAAACTCAGAAGAAATGCTTAATATTAACCTAAAGTTTCTGTTACTGTCTTAAAACTAAGATAAAGTAATCAGATCTTTAGTGTTTTAAAGTGATATGATGATTCCCTCCAATGATTAAAGTGCTTTGAGTGTCCAGAAAAACGCTATATAAATGTAAGGAATTATTATGAAGAATTAGAGTGATACTGTTATTCAACACTAACTGGACATACTATTCTTTCACATTTGAGAAATATAAATAAACAACTTTAGATTTTTAATACTGACACTGACAAATGTTCTCTCCTTAGAATTAAGAAGCTTTTGTTGTCTATCTTCAAGTAAAATAAAAAATCTATAATAAAATGTTCATAATCCAAATGAAGAAAATCTTATTACTCAAAATTTGAAGATATGGACTTATATGGTTTTACGTCTGAAGGCCTCATTTATCTTTCTGCTTTGCCCACAAAAATTAGTACCAATCAAAGCTGGAGCAGAATGTTTACGCATCTCAGAGCAGCACTGCGGTGTTTTGTTTCTGAATGAATCTGGGCTGAGATGAATTAACTTCAGCGTAATCTACTACTAGTTGACACAAGATTTACAAGCCTTTAAGCTTAATCTTCTTTCTGTCATGCTTCATCAATCTGTTGTTCTGGCTTCATTCAAATTGTCTACCAATTCCTTGACATAGATGTTGCCTGGATGATGGCATAGTTCACCCAAAAATGAAAATACTGTCATCATTAGGGGTTTCTTTCTTTTCCTGAACACAAAAGACGTTTTGAAGAAAACTGGGAAACCTGAATCGATTGACGTCCACCGTATGTTTTTCCTCCTATGGAAGTCAATGCTTACAGGATTGCAGCTTTCTTCAAAATATCCTCTTTTGTGATCAACAGAAAAAAGAAACAAGGGTAAGTAAATTAAAATGTTTGGGTTAACAAAGTGTGCAAACCAGTAGCTTTAAAGACCTCAGTAAGCATGTAAATGAAGTGGTTTAAGTAAAGGTTTACATAAAATGGTGCTTCTGTGCAAATATTTGCATGGAACGAAATGACTGAAGTTCAGCAGTGTCAAAGTTCATAAATCATCCTAACATTGGTGTTTGGGTTTAAGTTTAATTCATTTTATTTTGTTTGAGATCATTATTTTTCATTAATTAATTTGACTATTCTATTTAAGTGTTTAGATATATTTTTAAATATCTAAAATATAAATAATAAATCGACTAATAGATTACATATTTAAGCAGTAACATTGAATTATTATTATTAAATTTGAAAAGATCTATTTTATATTTGAATATAGCTCTTATTGTGATTTGAATTTAGCATCATTACTCCAGTTTTCAGTGTCACATGATTTTTTTTAGAAATCATTCAAATATGCAATTTTTCTGCAAAAGGAACAAATCTATTTATTATCAGTGTTGAAAACAGTTGTTAATTAATGTGTAGATGACTATGAATTATTATAAAGAACTATTGTAAAGCATTTATTAAAATAATGAGTCATTTACAGCAGGAATGCCCAATTTCAGTCCTGGAGGGCTGGTGTCATGCGAAGTTTAGTTCCAACCCCAGTCAGACACACCTGGGCTAGCTAATCACGCTCTAAAGCTGCAGCCACACTGGACTTTTCTTCCCATAGACTTCCATTCATTTGCACATCAATGCGTCAGACCGTAAACGCGCGTAACAAGTTTCGCAGTTCGTGACGTTGCAAATTTCAACTCTGACCTGCGAAATCGCATCAAGTGACTGTGTGAGACCAATCGAAGATCAAAACATGACCTCTCTGTACTGAAATTTAAAATTATGGGCCAATCACTCGCTTTTTTAAATGTCTAATCATCTTTGTTTAATCTCGCCCCTTTTCGCAGCGCCGTATGACAGAATTTCAAAATGTCCTTGCTGTCACTTTTAATCATTTTTATGTGCCCTTTTAAATTATACTTAAATATTACATCAAAATTTACAAAATATTACATAAAAAATCTTACAGACCTCAAACTTTACTTTTGAGTGGTGTACAGTATACATCAACTTTTTAGTAGCACAAAGTGTATAACATGCCTCCAATAAGCTCCCATAATCGAACGAAACAGATATAAATGATTAAAGTTCAAGGGACTATGAGGGTTCAAATTAGTGTCTTTTTTTTTTTGGAAGATAACATTAGGAATGTGGATATTTGAGTATTCAGTAACATATCAAATACGTTAGTCATCAAGTTTGCTGTTTAATTCAGCATGTCTGTTAATATGTACACTTTTGTTGAATCACCAGTATGTCCTAATTTTGCTGACCTTTTCCGTGTAGTATCCCATGTACTCCAGAGATTATGTCTATGTGCGCCGATATCAAGTCGACCTGGAGAACAACTTGATGATCTTAGTCTCAAGGTAAGTGCGGTTGCCAGTTTGTTTATTATTTGTTTAGTAGCATGCTGTCTGGTTTTAGTATTTCCCTTAATTTAAAGTGGTGGTCAATCAGCTTTGTGTTTATAGAGTGCAGTGTAATGTGTTTTAATTTTATTAATTATTTATTTATAAATCCATTACTTTTTACCTTTATTTTACACCATTGGTTTTCATTCTCTTAAAAGCAAACTGTTGACTTCCTTTTTCTGTGAAGCTCTTTTCTTGGAATTACACAATGGGTTCTCATTAGTCAGCTGGCTCTGTGTGTTCTGATTGGCCGATTACCTAGTGCATCATGCCCAGGCATAGGGGGTTTATGTAAATTTTTATGGTTGGTGATGTCACAAATCCAAGAAGTAGCTCCTTACTGGCTGTTTGTTGTAGGCCTTAAAATGTGGATTCTGTAAAAGAAAGGATCTCCTTTTGCTTTGAACTTCAGAGCTTCACAACATTGCAGATTTTACAGAAACATTACCGTTTAATGTTGGAAAAGTAAAATCAAAAACCCCTTTAAATGAGCTTTGCTCTCCACTCAGAGCTGTGAAACACCCCTGTGTCCCGGAGACCCAGGAATATGTCAGAGTGCATTCATACCAGTCAAAGATGGTCATCCGGCCACACCGCTCATTTGATGAGGTGAGAGCAGGGAATCTCCTGTGGGTCGTTCTGTCTGCGGTTGGTCTTAGTATACATACTTAAGCTAGTTATCTTGTCTTAACAGAATGGCTTTGACTACCTGCTGACATACAGCGATGACCCCCAGACAGTCTTCCCTCGCTACTGCGTCAGCTGGATGGTGTCCAGTGGTGAGCCGTCTGTTATACACTTAATCTTTCTGTCGTGTGCCCCAATTTTGAAGAGTTTTTTTTATTTTTATGGGCTGTATGAAGACTTAAAAATGACCTTTTTGCCACACATTAAAGCATTGATTGGGAATTAGTGAGCATTTATAAATATTCTTACTGACCATGCACATTTGTATTTTCTTACATTTATTGAAGAATATGGTTAAAGATTTAGAGTTTGTATAAATATTTGTGCCTTTTTTTGTTTGAACTAGATGATGTTATGGATTCTATACACTCACTGGCCACTTTATTAGGTACACCTTACTAGTTCTGGGTTGGGCCCCTTTTGCCTTCAAAACTGCCTTAATCCTTCATGGCATAGATTCAACAAGGTACTGGATATATTCCTCAGAGATTTTGGTCCGTATTGACATCATAGCATCACGCAGTTGCTGCAGATTTGTCGGCTGCACATCCATGAAGCAAATCTCCCGCTCCACCACATCCCAAATGTGCTCTATTGGATTGAGCTCTGGTGACAGTGGAGGCCATTTGAGTACAGTGAACTCAATGTCATGTTCAAGAAACCAGAGGAAGTAGCCATCAGAAGATGGGAACACTGTGGACATAAAGGGATGGACATGGTCAGCAATAATACTCAGGTAGGCTCTGGCATTGACAAGATGCTCAATTGGCACTTATGAGCTCAAAGTGTGCCAAGAAAATATCCCCCACACCATTACACCACCACCATCAGCCTGAACCGTTGATAGAAGGCAGGATGGATCCATGGTTTCATGTTGTTGATGCCAAATTCTGACCCTACCATCCAAATGTCACAGCAGAAATTGAGACTCATCAGACCAGGCAATGTTTTTCCAATCTTCTTTTGTCCAATTTTGATGAGGGTTTGGTAATTGTAGCTTCAGTTTCTTGTTCTTAGCTGACAGGAGTGGCAGCCCGTGTGGTCGTCTGCTGCTGTAGCTCATCCGCGTCAAGGTTGGATGTGTTGTGTGTTCAGAGATGCTCTTCTGCATACCCCGGTTGTAACGAGTGGTATTGTTGCCTTTTATATCAGCTCAAAGCAGTCTGGCCATTTTCCTCTGGCATCAAAAAGGCATTTGCGCTGACAGAACTGCTGCTCACTGGATATTTAATTTTTTTCAGACAATTCTCTGTAAAACCCTAGAGATGGTTGTGAGTGAAAATCCCAGTAGATCAGCAGTTTCTGAAATACTCAGACCACCAACAACCATGCCACGTTTAAAGTCACTTAAATCACCTTTCTTCCCTATTCTGATGCTCTGTTTGAACTGCAGCAGATCGTCTTGACCATGTCTACATGCCTAAATGCATTGAGTTGCTGATTAGAATCTTGCGATAACGAGCAGTTGGACAGGTGTACCTAAAAAAACTGTCCTGTGAGTGTATCTTTTTTTTTTAGTAAAGGAATAAACTTTGAAAAATGCTTATGAGATGTAATAATTAAAAAATAAGCCTAATGGTTAAATGATGTGAGGTGCTCACGGTGACCTTATTCAAGTCTCAAGGTCATTTGCTGATCAGTTCCCTCTCTCTCTGCTCCCCACACTTTGCTGTCTCAACTCTCGTCTATTCTGTCCAATAAAAAGGTTAAAAACCCTTTTAAAAATTGAATAGGTGTATGTTTACAAATAAATGATATTCACTTTTCAAAGAAATGTTTGGTTTTTGTTGTGATTACAGTAGTTTTTGAGCCATAAAAGGTTATTTATATATATATATATATATATATATATATATATATATATATATATATATATATATATATATATATATATATATATCTATATATATATATATATATCTATATATATATATATATATATTTATATATATATATATATATATATATAGATATATATATATATATATATATATATATATATATATATATATATATATATATATATATATATATATATATATATATATATATATGAGAAAGATTTACTTAAACCAATTTTTAATTACTATATAAAATATAAAAATAAATAAAAAAATTGGCCTCACTAAGTAAATTTTTCTCAATTGGTCTGTCATTGTTACTGAATGTAACAGTAGAATCTCAGTGTAGAGTTTCACTGTTGTAATCATGATCGTTGTCCTTGAGATTTGCCCTTTCTGCAGCTGCTGTTTCATGACACCTGTTCACTTCCATTTCACCCCCCCACCCCTCTCTCTCTCCCACAGGCATGCCAGATTTCCTGGAGAAGCTTCACACTGCTGCTCTCAGAGCTAAAAACATGGACGTCAATGTGCACGATTACGTCAATGTTGTAAAACCTTCTCAACCCTCCCAAGAACAACGACTAGGAGCTGAAAACACTCACACTTCTGGTCCAAGTCAGATCTATGCCTGAGCGTCTGCTAAAATGACCCACAACAGGACAGTTTTTCTTACCGGGTCATTATTGTAGCCACAAAGAAATCAGAACCGTTTATTCCCAAGGTTTCATCATTGCCATTTGAACAATCCTGCAGTAGCTGTCATACCGCACGCTCGCATCTTTCATTTTTGTGCTGTTAGTTTGCTTCCTCTTTCTGTAGAGAGCATCTAAGCCAAACTGCTAAGATGAGCCAAAACATTGCTGTTTATTAATTGCAGACGCTCCTGCCAAAGCAGTATTTCACTCTCCTTTTCTTTACATCATCAGAATCGATCATGCAAACGCCCTTCCAGCTTCAAGTTCAGGAAGTTGTTTGCAGCTTAAACTGTGATGAACTGCTCCTCATTTACCGTGTGAATGTTCACTGCCAGCAAAAAAGCCCAAACAGCCTTCACAGGATCACCGAAAAACCTCTTCTGGAAATGAAAGAGGTTAGTCTTACGCCAACCGCAACATCCTCACCAACAGGCTCAGCTTGCGTTCTCTAGGGCTGTTAATTCTCAAACTACGCTCAACTCCTGGCGGAATCAATATCGCACAGAAAGCTGAAGGAAAGTCTGCAAGTCAGCATATAAATGGGATTTTGCGCAGGTACAAATATTTCTGTTGTTTTTTGAGATTGGAACTCAAGTTTAACGGGATTGTCTGTATTATACATGTTTATACGTCAAATAAGTGGATTAATGCAGTCAAACTTGCCTAAAAACCTCACCTAAATATGAAAATCTGCTGTTTATCTTGTTTTGCTCTCAGGCTATCCAGTTTTACTTTCTTCTTCAGAACATTAAGGATGATTTTCAGCTGAAACTACAGTCCTTGCTGATTCATAAAATGAACGTCAATGGCTGCAAGCACTTTATTAGTTCAAAAAATATATATATCTGCAGATCATGATGATGCATTGTGGTCTTATGAAATGAAATAATCGATCTGTGCAAGAAGCTGTTCATCTAAAAATCTTTTTCAGTGCTCGGCTTATTAAAGACATAAGTCTACTGCATTTCGGATGACCTGAGGGTGGGTAAATTTCTAGCAAATTTTCATTTTTGGGCAAACCATCACTTTAATGCCACATTCTAACCTGATCCAGGTCTCCGTCCCATCTTTAGAGCATTCACACTTTATTTCTCATGCCACACGCCAGGGAGGTTGCTGCAGTATTTTTAGGGAATGCAAAGGAATGTGCGTGTCGACCTTTGTTTTGCTTGGTTTCTATGTTATAACATTAAAAATGAAAGCAGATCTATTCTATATGGTGGTCAGGATTTATATGGTGGCTGCCTCCATATGCTCTTCTATAATATCCAGATGTCCTCTGTTTCAGTTAGGATAGCACTTGATCTTTCATGCGGGGTACTAGAGTTGCATAGGAATTGCTGCACTTGGAATATGAAAGGTCCCAAAGGTTATGTTGATTATGACATTCATGTAACCGACTACGTGACTTACTGCATTTGAATATCTAAAGTTGTAACAAAAAGATCAGTGTCTTGTTCACTCCTATTTTCGTTAATTATTAATCCCCCTTTTGTTTGTAGTATGTCTTTTCTTTCGTTTAGTTGTAATATTGTTTTGTCATTCTGTTGAGAAAAGCTTAAATGTGTTTGTGAATGTTTAAAACCTGGAAAACACTGCACTGTTTACATCAGTTTCTGATTATTGACTACAAACTGCTCTGTTATGGATGATATTCATAGTTTTCTATGATTATTTACACCTCAGTTGCATGTTGTCGATTACCACGGTAAATCATTTCAGTTTTCATATTCATGACTCCGTTTATAAATAAATATTGCATGTCAGATTTGTTTTGTTTTTAATTATTGAGGTACTAGCTGAAATGATAAAGCATAACTACACTTTTACAAATAACTTTGATAGCCCGCCAAACATC
Source organism: Danio aesculapii (assembly GCF_903798145.1). Classification (NCBI taxonomy): domain Eukaryota; kingdom Metazoa; phylum Chordata; class Actinopteri; order Cypriniformes; family Danionidae; genus Danio; species Danio aesculapii. The sequence goes on from NC_079444.1 coordinate 19,437,616, forward strand.
ACAGCATTTATTTTTAGGTGAATTTTCTGGCACTTCTGAAATGGTTATGCACATTGTATGTTTTCAGTCATCATGTTCAAATCTCAGATATTCATTCGTGCACTCAAGAGTGTGTTTTCTTGGCGTTTGACAAACACTCAGCTTATGATTTGAGTCAAAGCATCTTGTAATAAAACAACTCATGTTTACTCGATCATTTTCACAGTTTTCTAATATCTGAACTAGAACTGTTCTATTGTAGCCTCAAGTGAAAATGTGTGTGAATGAGTGAGAGCCAGAAGCATGAGGGTTTAATTGGGGCTGTGATAAGACCATGATCTACCTAATTCATTATCTGGTGACAATAAAATGATTTGAAATACTTTATGAGTGTCGATTGATTTTTATTTATGTAGTCATGTCACATAATCATCATATATGCATGCGCCTGAGAACAAAAGCAGACAAGTAGATTTTGCTCTCAAATACAAGAACATATTTCATAAAGCCCAGCCACTTCAGTAGATGCACCTTTTCAACTGCTGGATATCACAAATATCTGAGCAGCCCATTACATGAAAGCAATTCAATGCATATAAGCATGCAGACTGAAGTTCAGACAAACTAGAATGGAGATTAAAGTTAATTTAAGTCAGAAACTATGCAGAGTTTCTAGCACAACCATCTCTAGGGTCTACAACAAAGAGTGAAAGCGGAAGTTCTGTGGATGAAAATGCTTTGTTAATGCCAGAGAGGTCGAGAAGAAATTGATCAGATTGGTTTAACCTGGCAGAAAGACAACACTACATTAACTAAGTTCAGCAGAACAGCATATTTGAACACATTAAACATTGAACAAGCTGAGCTACAGCATCAGACGATGAAAAAGCAGAGCTCACCAGAGATACTCGTGTCAGCTTTAAGCCTGATTTATATTTCTGCGTGGAGTTATCAGCGTACTCCATGTCTATTTGACCATTTATACATATGGGTTGTGTGTGTGCTGCTCTGGCATGTCTGCATCCGAAATATGTGCAAAGCTACTATAGAAATAGTTCAAACTCATTCAGGAAATGAGGCAGGAACACGTGAATATTCAACTACTTTAATCATAAGGTAAACTAATAAAAAATTATCCGTATGGGCCGTCTCCGAAGGACTTGTTAAACCCTTCATTCACCGGCCTCGCTCTGCTTCCACAGTTCTTGGCCCCGCACACATTCGTCATCACTACCAACTTGATTGACCAATCACAGATCTTGCACTCCACTTAAGAGGTATGCAGTGTTGCCAATTGGGCGTTTTTGCAAATTGTCTTTTCATGTCAAAATGGACATAGGCGACTAGTGAAAATTTTGGCGTGATTTTGGCTACCGTCATACCCCAACCCCCCACCACTGAGCGTGATTCTGGCGGCCGTCAACCACCACCCTCGCCCACTTTTCGATAGCTATTAGTCTATTAGTCTGGAACCAGTCAGCTACATCTGGCAGCATTGGAGGTATGCGACTGTGAAAGCAACACCGGATTGTCCACAGGCATTTGATGCAGAAGTATAAATTGGATTTAAGAACAGCAAACTGAGGCTACAATTCACACAGGCTCACCAAAATTGAACAACATAAGACCATAAACAGTTTGCCTATATGATGTAACATAGTGACATCTGATAATCCATAGTGATATGATAAAATTATTATTGTTGCAGAAATGGCAACCATCCATCCATAATAGGCCTAATAATTACAAAGTTGGACAATCCGACAGGGATTGTAGGTGGGATTGAATACCCAGAGCTCTCTTCCACACTCAATGCCATGACTGAGGAGTCTCTTGCCTTGAGCAAGGCACAGAACCACATCTGCTGCTGGTGCTACAGCAGGGGTGCCCAAACCTTTAAGGGCCAAAAACCAAATTGATTGAAGGCGGTTGGCTGAAGTTGAATATATTGTTGTATATATATTATATAAAGGGTTGTATCAGAATGCTGTACCGCAGAGGTGCCCAAAGTTGGCTCATGGTAACCTTTGGTTTGGCCCCTCATCCTATTTGAAAAGAGAGTGAGAATGATAGGGAGGGCGAATGCCCTTGACAGAGATCGTCATTTCCAATTTAACGTAACCTTTTGTTTTTTTGTTTAATTGAGGAGCTACAAAAAGTCAACTAAAATTTTATGTTGTAAATGAATCAGACTTTTAAAATCTAAATACTGTCACTTGACAAATAGAGGACTATGCACAAAGACATCAGCAAGCAAATCAAGGCAAAGGCAAGAGCAACTCGACTAGTGTATTCAGCGTTGAACTTCATTGTGTTATAAATGGGATTGTTATGTTTTTACTATAATAAGTTCATTAGAAAATGTAAAGAATTAAACTGCATCATTAATTAATATGTTTTAAAGCAATGTTTTCTAATTATTTTTAAATATTAGCAAATACATTTAATTATACGGTTTGACAAATTCAACTCCAGCCCACAGCCCTCAATCAAGTTTGGTTTTTGGCCCTTTATATAAAATGTTTGGGCACCCCTGCTGTAGCACCAGCAGCAGATGTGGCTCTGTGTCTTGCTCAAGGCAAGAGATTCCTCAGTCATGGCATAGAGGATTGCAGAGAGCATTGGTTATTCAATCCCACCTACAATCCCTGTCTGATTATCCAACTTTCTAATCATTAGGCCTATTATGGATTTATGGCTGCCATTTCTGCAACAATAATAATTCTATTACATCAATATGGACCAAAGTCTCCATGAAAGGTTTCCAGAAACTTGTTGAGTTTTCACCAAAGAATTAAGGGTGTTCTGAAGGCTGATAAAGTGAGTGTATGCTTTACACTCTAAAAATGCTGGGTTGTTACAACCCAAAGTTGGGCAATTACAGAGAAACCCAGCCATTGGGTTAAAAAATGTAACTTAAATTTAATTGCAAACCCAATGTGGGTTACAACAACCCAGCATTTTTTAGTTTATGTACTTTATCAGAATCAGGATCTGAACGAGCTTTATTGTAATGTATGTTCACACATACGAGGAATTTGTTTTTGTGACAGAGCTTCTACAGTGCAACAGAATGACAGAGAAAGGACAAAAAAAAAAAGATAATAAATATATTTTAAAAATAGAAGAAGTGAATGCAAACAAACAAATTGACAAGTGTATGTACAGCTATATTACTATATACAACGTTATATGTACAGCTGTTAAGTGCAAATTGCCATGTAAAGTGTGTTGTTAAATAAATAAGTGTGTATGTGTATAAAAAGTAGTGATTGTTTTTCACAATTACTGTCATAAAGTGTTTATGAGATGGAATGCCTAGGGAAATCAACTGTTTCTGTGTTGGGCTGTTCTGGTGCACAGTTCTCTGTAGACTAGACCAGAAGGTAAAAGTTCAAAGAGGCAGTGTGTGCTGGGTGTGAGGGGTCCAGAGTGATTTCGGCAGCTCTTCTGCTCGCTCTGGTTAAGTCTGCTCGCTCTGGACCAGTGATTCCCTCAACAATTCGAACTATTCAACGTAGTCTTCAGAGGCTGAATTTGGTAGCTGAGCTAAACCAGAGGACTGATTTAATGACACAAGTTTAGAACTATTTCAGCAGGTTCTTTGGAAGGTTGAACTTCCTCAGCTGACGAAGAAAGTACAGCCTCTGTTTATATTGTACTTCTTGTTAGAGGTGTTTTCTGAGGACACTATCTGCACTGCTATTGTTCATATTGAGGGTTAGTGATCAAAACAAACAGAATTTAAATTACGTATGTAAAAATACATAGTAGCTGCCATGGTCACGGTTTATTCTAACATTTTCATAGAGTGAATTTCCCCTTGAAGCATTTATTGACAGATTACATCTATAGTTACAGACTCATTCATTCACATTGTTGTTGCAATGCATCTTTTTTAACTGTTCATTGAATCATTTCATGCTCAGAAGCTTTATAAAGTCCTAAAATCAGTGCAAGCGTGTCTATTATAAGGCCGACTCTCAAAGGATGTAATATGTGCACAGACACACAGATGAGTGCATTACTTAAAATATGACTGGAGTCGAGCAGTGCAACCTAACATGACCTCCGATGGTAAAACAGAGTGGTTCATTCATCTAGAGACTGACGGTAAGTGCCGCTCCGCAGTGAGCTCCACCCTTCATGAACCCCTGACTGCATTTGAGATTACATTTACTCGAACGAGACTTGCATTACTAAAACCTTTTCATCCTTCAACACAGAGGTTCATTTTTTAATAGAAAAATCATTGATGAATTCAGATTCTTGAACATTAAAGTTGATGCAACTGGAATTGTGCAATGCAATAATTCTTTTCATACTTTATTTTAAGTGTCTGAATTTCGGGTGTTCGGAACATGTTCCCCCTTCAACGTCTTTGGTAGTTATGGCTCTCATACATTTAAAATCGACTGGCAGATGAGGAACTGGACAGGAAATGTCAAACCATAGCGTCCGCTTTGTCGAGTGTTGTTGGTAAGTAACAGAACTAGCACTTTCAACCATTGTGTCACCATTTTACTCTCATTGTTTCATTCTTTTATTCCATCGCTGTAATGACTATGATACACTCCACAAGCAAAACAACACAAGGATCTTTATTTAAAATTCTTTTGAATGAAACAAGAAATTTGGACTTCAAACAGACTATAGCACAAGACTGGACTCTTCAGAATGTGGATGAAAGAAAACAAGAACAGTAAGTAAAGATAAAAGCGCAGAAGAAAGTGCACGCAAGTCTCCAAAGTGCTTGGCACAACCATGGACAGAAAGGCAACTGCATGGTTAGATCAAGCACAATGGTGTCCTGGGCAAAAGTCAGCAGAAACTCCTTCAGATTCTGGGTCAGTCATAAAGGATGAGACAGAATAGTCCATGTACATTAAAATCTGTTTAAAATCAAGGAGATTACAATGAAGGTTGTCTGGGAACAGGTCAACTCTTAAGGTCTATGCAAGGTGGAATCACAAAGTTATAGATCGTTATAGATCACTGGTTGAAGGGAATTTGAAAAGACTATCAGTCGAGATCGAGTATAGTTGCCATCGATAGTCCTCTTCTGCCATTCTTCGATGTTGTATCTGTTCTCAAAAGGGCTGGAGGAAACTTGAAGTCACTGGAAATTGAAAAGAGCAGTATCATAGGAGTTGTACCAATGTGACTCTGGCATGTGCAATAGGACTGAAAAGGTGTTCATGATAGACTACGACTAAGGATGTCTGCAAAATTAAAAAAAGAAAAACGATTAGTCATAGGTCATGTTCTCACTGCAGATTCGCAGGCACCGCCCTTCCTCTGCGCAAAAACTGCGACAAACCCCACCCTCTTCGAAAACTGATCACCTCAATACTATCTATGCCCAATACCTGAAAACCCTAAATTTTCAACAATTTCAGAGACAAATGAAATGGAACTTAAGAGTGCTCTGGAACAAGGGTTAACAATCAAGAGCGGTTTAGTAATTAAATGAGATTTCTGTCATTCAATTGTTCTGAGGTTTTCAGAAAATCTATAGAAATAGAGTTTGTTGGAGCAATGGTTGTCTTATTAGGAGACATCAGTAGTTCCTAACAGGCTCCCAAACAGACTGCACAAATAAGACTAAACTTTTACTGTCGCTTTCTTTTGCAGCCTGCCAATGTTGTCTGTCCAACAATTTTTTTTAACCTAATTCTGAACTTGTTACTGCAAAACCTCTTGTGGTAAGGTATCCCAGAGTATCTCTCCCAAAAATCTGTCTAGATTTCGCTTCTCCATCTGGGTGGTAATCAAATTAACCTCGTACTTGTCGTGCCCCTTGGGACATTTTAGTGGGAATGGGAGGAATGGGTGCAGTAATCAACTCTAAAGGTCAAGCAAATGAACCACTTAGCTTGATGAAATGGGAGGAAACAAATATTATTAAGAATGACCATTTGGGATGCTGGAGGAGAATGAAGGATGATGATCAGAAAGAAAAGTTGATAGAATATGAATGAATAAAAATGTTCTTTGACCAGTACATCTGACATCACACTGCCACTCTAGAGTCTATCTTTTGATTACGCAACATGTTTAAAGAAAACACCCACACAGCTAGTATTTGATGTCCTTCTTGCGCAATACTCTCATTACGATCTTTACTTTGAAGAACACTAGTCCAAAAATTGGCCAAAAATTTCTAGAGTGCATGGAAACTAAGAAATTGTCAGCGCAGCTCTGTGAGAAGAAAAGAAGAACAGTTAAGTCATTCAGCAACTTTTGCATTTAGGACTCTTACCTCAGTCTTGTAGTGGACCATCTACAAGATGTCTTGTAGAGGACCTTTCAACAGGTTCCCACAGAGATGGATGTCCTCAAACTAAATTGTCACACCAAGACCAATGCCTCTTGTTCTCACCAACTAAGATGAGCTGAGGGCGAAGCGGAGCTGCTGTTTGGAGCTGGGTGTCTGGACCGGATCTGTTAGCCAGACTGAGGGCAAACTGTCCAGGATGTCTCTCCTCCAGCACCCCCCATACTCCGCCCCTTCCTCCGCCTCCCAGGAGGGGTCCTGCAATATCACCCAGGATAGGTGGGATTGCGAGGAGAAGTTGGGTGGTGTGGGCCAAGGTATGTGTCATTGGAAGGGGGGTAGAGGGTCCAGTTCCGCAATTCATAAATATTAATATAGAGTCCTCCCTCTTGAGGAGGGGGCAAATTCTTTAATTTTGTTAGAGGGGGAAGCGCTTTATTCACTTAATGGCTTTTATTAGTGCCCGGACTTCAACTCTTTCATTAGCTAAAGTGCTGCTATAATTTACAGGGGAAAGTGCAGCAGGGGAAGATGGGTGGGGGAAGGGCGGAGCTTGATGGGTGAAGCGCTTGCTCCTCTGCCATTGGTGGACGTCCCTACCATCTTAAAAAATAGACTCAAATCGATGCCTGAGTCTGCCTCCATTTCATCCCCATGAACCCAACAACCCCTCCGGAAGAAACGGACAACACACTTTTAACGATTTTGCTGATGCCGCACTTTAAATTCTCATTGATAACATATTGCGTCTTTTAGTTATGCTTTCTTTGAGATTATTTATTGTACTATCTGCATTAGGTATTACTAAATTCAGCAGTGCCAAAGGTGCTTATAGCAGACTGCCCAATGACTAAAAACAAATAGCTTTGAGAATTAGACGATCATTTATAAAAGTGGAGAGGGTCTTTTGACAAATTATTTCAGTAGAGTTTGTGGTTATTAAAAAAAACATTTCAAGAAATAGTTTTGGAGAGAATCTCACACTCACCCAATCAATTATCCAAAGAATATTAAAAACATCCATATTTCAGTTTGTATTCTTTATAAGAAATAAAGACATAAAAATATCATTTTCTCTGGATTTACAATTTACCATTATGTGTTTGTAGAAATATTTTTGTTTGGTCCTGTGATGACATTTCTTTACATTTAAAATGATATTATAGCAGTTAACATGGTTTTAGCAGGTTTCATCAAATCAAATTTAAGACTTTTAAAGACTCTTAAGACCATTATGAATGAGATTTTAGACCAATACAGGGCTAAACACTAAGGATTTTTGATAATGGCCCAGTTGGATCAATGGAATTGGAAAAAAAAAACAAATGAAGTTCCTAACCACATATTTAATGTGTTAAATGTATATTTACTATAAAGAAAACTATTAAGAAAAAAAATGTTTGCTTTAAAATGCCTAACAGCTGTTGTGAAATAATCTCTTTGCAATAAAAAAAACGTAATTTATATATATATATATATATATATATATATATATATATATATATATATATATATATATACACATACATACATACATACATACATATAAAAATGTAGATAGATTGTTAATGGTTGGATGGGTGTCGGCCCAATTGGGTAATATTACTTTGACAACTTTTAAAATTAAGACCTGTTTAACATTATTTAAGACCTGCAAGACAATATTTCTGTCAACTTAAGACTTTTTAAGGCCAAAATTCTGTTTTTAAAATTACAACATTTAAATACTTTTTCAGTGTTTTCAACCTTTACAGAAAAAACTTGTTGCCCAAAGATCAATAGAAATTGTTTATTTTTCTAGTCACCTCAGATGCAACACACACAAAAAAATAAAAATAAAATAAAAATGGAGAATTGTTTTGGCACTTATCACACAATGTCAAAATGTCCCTGGGGAACGGGGAAATTTAAGGGTATCAGTGCTCCTGTCTGGGTGTGTTTCACTCCTCATCTCATTCATCCACTAAGTGCCCTGGTTATCCAGAGTGATTGATTATCCCAGAGGGGGAGGGTATTACTTATAGCCACAAGACTACTGGATTAAACCAGGCTGGTTACTGACTAGACATCTCAGTTCATTGGGAAAACAATACAGTCAAATGTTTTACAGTCTTTTATTGAAGTTCACTTTGTTTTGCAGATGCACTTATTCTGTAACTGCATTCAAGCCATTTGTGATGCATATCCAACCACGAGGAGACACATTATTTAATCTGCTCGATGCATTTGAATGGATTAACAATCATACTTTTTCCAAGTCCAAAGATACGAATGGAGGAACAGCCAAATGGTGCCATGGGAAACCTCTGGGGCATTTATGAATGTCTCATCACTTCTTATGTGAGGTGTACTGATCATGCAAGGCATCGGAGTCCTTTTATTT